>NC_092008.1:488707-504673 GCF_044704955.1 Pristiophorus japonicus | reverse complement strand
CTCCTCCCCTCGCCTCGCCTCCCCTCCCCTCTCACCTCCTCCCCTCGCCTCCCCTCCCCTCGCCTCCCCTTCCCTTTCGCCTCCCCTCCCCCCTCGCCTCCCCTCCTCTCTTGCCCCCTCCCCGCTCGCCTCCCCTCCTCTCTTGACCCCTCCTCTCTCGACTCCCCTCCCCTCTCGCCTCCCCTTCCCCTCGCCTCCCCTCCCCTCTCGCCCCCTCCCCCCTCGCCTCTCGTCCCGTCCCCCTCACCTCCCCTCCTTCCCTCCGCCTCGCTTCCCCTCTCGCCTCCCCTCCCCTCTCGCCCCCTCCCCTCTCGCCCCCTCCCCCCTCGCCTCCCTCCACTCGACCCCTCCTCCCTGCTCGCCTCTCCTCCCCTCTCGCCCCCTCCCCCCTCCACTCTCGTCCCGTCCCACCTCACCTCCTTCCCTCCCCCTCGCCTCCCCTCCCGCCTCGCCTCCCCTCCCCCTTCCTTCCCCCCCGTCCGCTTCCCCCCTCCTCCATCTCCCCCTCCCTCTCGCCTCCCCTCCCCACCTCCCCCCTTCTCCAACACACTCCCCACACCCCTCCTCCCTCCCCCTCCTCCCACCCCCTTCCCCTCCCTCCTCCCCTCCCCCCTCCCCCACCCCCAGGTTCAGCAGCTCTTTTTCTCGAAAACTGTTAAATCAAGTGCCCCCTGATTAAAGGGGGGCAGGGGTGACACACCAAACACTTTCAAACAAGTGTCCCCTTGTTTTTTTTGGGGGGGGGTTTTGTTTGAGGGCACAAAAACACAAATTATACAAGTGCCCCCTGGCTAAAACACGGCACAATAAACCAATTAAACTTTAGACATTTAAAATCAAATTAAGATGTGGTTGCCACAGGGGATGACGACGCACTCCAGTCCCTCCGGCGCCCACCTCTGGCGGAAGGCCGCGAGCGTACCGGTGGACACCGCGTGCTCCGTCTCCAGGGACACCCTGGCTCGGATGTAACCGCGGAAGAGAGGCAGGCAGTCGGGGCTGAACGACCCCCTCGACCTGCCCGCTGCCTGGACCGGCTGATTGGCCCCCCCCCCCCTTGGCCAGGCCCCACGAGGAGGCCCTCCGACCTGCCCGCCCCCCTCCGCACAGGGTGCCCAAAGATCAGGGGCGTGGGACTGAAGCGCAGCCAGAATTTGGGGAGCAGCCCCTTCGAATAACGGAAGCGGGGAGCTGCACCCTCGCGCGCTGAACACGCGCGTGGAACACGGTCGCCTCCAGACCGCAGAAAGTGCAGGCGGCCCGGGAGCCCGTGAGCCGACTTCAAAGCTTATGGCACGGGACTGCCCCGTGCACCGCCCTCCAGGCCAAGTCCCCGACAGATAGTGAGCATCCTGCGAGCTGCTTGCATTAAACGCACCGGTGACCACACTCAACCCTGTGGCAGCTTGTACCACACGCTGGGCGGTCTTCCCCCCCCGCCCCAAGTAGCCACATTCTCCTCCGGGGCCTCGTTTATTTTTAGTGCCACAGTACCTGTCGTGTTCTGCGGGGGAACCAGCGCGTGTCTTGTCACTTCCAGCCGTCCCAATTAGCGCTGCTCGCTCTCTGTCTCAGCGCTCAAAGTGAAGAAGCGCAGGTCCCACGGACAGAACTGTCAGTCTGAGAAACCCTCCAGTTCGTCGGAGTGGAACCCTTCCCCCTGCCTGTATTTCGCTGTCAATTTCCGCAGGCAGGCCCCGTCGAGTCAATGACGGGCTCGCACGCCGGGAGTAAAATTTTGTTTGTGTTTCGAGCTGGAAAAGAAAGAGCCGCTTTTGACAGGTCTGTCAGCCGTGGCTCACTGCACAGCACTCCCGCCTCTGAGTCACAGGGCTGTGGGTTCACAGCTCCGGTCCGCAGACTCGAGCACAGGAATCTGGGCCAACACTCCCAATGTGGTACTGAGGGAGCGCCGCACTGCGCTGTCGGAGGGGCGGTACTGAGGGAGCGCCACACTGCGCTGTCGGAGGGGCGGTACTGAGGGAGCGCCGCACTGCGCTGTCGGAGGGGCGGTACTGAGGGAGCGCCGCACTGCGCTGTCGGAGGGGCGGTACTGAGGGAGCGCCGCACTGCGCTGTCGGAGGGGCGGTACTGAGGGAGCGACGTACTGCGCTGTCGGAGGGGCAGTACTGAGGGAGCGCTGTACTGCGCTGTCGGAGGGGCGGTACTGAGGGAGCGCTGCCCTGTCGGAGGTGCCGCCTTTCAGCTGGGATGCTAAACCGAGGCCACGTCTGCTCTTTCGGGAGGACGTACAAGATCCCATGACACTATTTCGAGGCTTCTCCCCGGTGACCTGGGACCAATATTTACTTATCAACCAACATCACTAAAACAGACGATCTGGGTCATTATCACATCGCTGTGTGTGGGAGCTTGCTGTGCGCAAAAAGGCTGCTGCTTTTCCCACAATACAACAGTGACTACACTTTAAAAAGCACTTCATTGGCTGTGAGGCACTTTGGGATGTCCGGAGGGGGTTAAAGGTGTGGGAGAGATACGAGTCTGTCGAGAGTACTGCGTACAGTTCTGGTCTCCGTATTTAAGGAGGGATATACTTGCATTGGAGGCAGTTCAGAGAAGGTTCACTCGGTTGATTCCGGGGATGAGGGAGTTGTCTTATGAGGAAAGGTTGAGCAGGTTGGGCCTGTACCCATTGGAGTTTAGAAGAATGAGAGGCGATCTTATTGCAACGTATCAGATTCTGAGGGGGGCTGGACAGGGTGGATGCAGAGAGGATGTTTCCCCCTCGTGGGGGAATCTAGAACTAGGGGGGCACATAGTCTCAGAATAAGGGGCCGCCCATTTAGGACCGAGAGGAGGAGGAATTTCTTCTGGTGAATCTGTGGAATTCTCTGCCCCAGAGAGCTGTGGGGGCTGGGTCATTGAATATATTTAAGGTGGAGATAGACAGATTTTTGAGCGATAAGGGAGTGAAGGGGCGGGCGGGGAAGTGGAGCTGAGCCCAAGATCGGATCAGCCGCGATCTGATTGGATGGCGGAGCGGGCTCGAGGGGCCGAATGGCCGACTCCTGCTCCTGTTTCTTACGTTGTATCTTTCTGTACACATCGCTGGGTTCAGGTATGATCTGGCGTCTAATACAACAACAAATCTGCACATTCTGGGAGCCAAGCTTCGAAAGGATGTTGCTGTCTGCTTTTTCCCGACATATTTATTGAAGTATTTGTGTAAGCTGAATGACCAGATTGACAGTATGGGTCAGAGAAAGATCATGTTTCACAAACAGCATCCGTATCAAGTATCATTACAAATATTTGTGCTGATCAAGGTCACAGATGTCTGCACCGAACCCTTCCTGAAGGGTTAGATACAGAGTAAAGCTCCCTCTACACTGTCCCATCAAACACTCCCAGGGCAGGTACAGAACGGGTTAGATACAGAGTAAAGCTCCCTCTACACTGTCCCATCAAACACTCCCAGGGCAGGTACAGCACGGGGTTAGATACAAAGTAAAGCTCCCTCTACACTGTCCCATCAAACACTCCCAGGGCAGGTACAGGGGGTTAGATACAGAGTAAAGCTCCCTCTACACTGTCCCATCAAACACTCCCAGGGCAGGTACAGGGGGTCAGATACAGAGTAAAGCTCACTCTACACTGTCCCATCAAACACTCCCAGGGCAGGTACAGCACGGGGTTAGATACAGAGTAAAGCTCCCTCTACACTGTCCCATCAAACACTCCCAGGGCAGGTACAGCACGGGGTTAGATACAGAGTAAAGCTCCCTCTACACTGTCCCATCAAACACTCCCAGGGCAGGTACAGCACGGGGTTAGATACAGAGTAAAGCTCCCTCTACACTATCCCATCAAACACTCCCAGGGCAGGTACAGGGGGTTAGATACAGAGTAAAGCTCCCTCTACACTGTCCCATCAAACACTCCCAGGGCAGGTACAGGGGGTTAGATACAGAGTAAAGCTCCCTCTACACTGTCCCATCAAACACTCCCAGGGCAGGTACAGGGGGTTAGATACAGAGTAAAGCTCCCTCTACACTGTCCCATCAAACATTCCCAGGGCAGGTACAGGGGGTTAGATACAGAGTAAAGCTCCCTCTACACTGTCCCATCAAACACTCCCAGGGCAGGTACAGAACGGGGTTAGATACAGAGTAAAGCTCCCTCTGCACTGTCCCATCAAACACTCCCAGGGCAGGTACAGCACGGGGTTAGATACAGAGTAAAGCTCCCTCTACACTGTCCCATCAAACACTCCCAGGGCAGGTACAGAACGGGGTTAGATACAGAGTAAAGCTCCCTCTACACTGTCCCCATCAAACACTCCCAGGGCAGGTACAGGGGGTTAGATACAGAGTAAAGCTCCCTCTACACTTCCCATCAAACACTCCCAGGGCAGGTACAGCACGGGGTTAGATACAGAGTAAAGCTCCCTCTACACTGTCTCATCAAACACTCCCAGGGCATGTACAGGGGGTTAGATGCACAATATGTTTACACTTGCCCAGCTAAATGGCAGTAATATCACTCATCACATCTGGCTGCAGCATCATTATCCTATCAAGCACTGCCTCTCAGGTATATGAATCCCTTTATAAACCGACGCAGGCATCTCATTGTCCCGATTCGATGAAGTAAAATGGTTGCGCTTTGATGTAAAAGCTGCAGGATTCCTGTGCAGTTCATGGGGAAGGAATGTCTGGATGTTAGAACACGTTGTTCAAGGACCGACCTCCTTTTAGTGGATGGAAGGCTTTTTATGACCTTCGGATGTCCCAAAGCACGTCGCAGCCAATGAAGTAGTCTGAAGTGTAGTCGCTGTTGTCATTGAGGAATTAATGCCCTCTTGAGCCTCCCTGATTATAATCGCTCCGCTGTTGGGATGTCTGACATGGAGTCTCTCCATTGGGGTTTTTCATCATCATCGGCAGTCCCTCGGAATCGAGGAAGACTTGCTTCCACTCTAACAGTGAGTCCTTAGGTGGCTGAACAGCCCAATACGGGGAACCACAGTCCCTGTCACAGGTGGGACAGACAGTGGTTGAGGGAAGGGGAGGGTGGGACTGGTTTGCCGCACGCTCCTTCCGCTGCCTGCGCTTGGTTTCTGCACGCTCTCGGCGACGAGACTCGAGGTGCTCAGCGCCCTCCCGGATGCACTTCCTCCACTTAGGGCGGACTGGTCTTTGGGCCCAGGGACTCCCAGGTGTCGGTGGGGATGTTGCACTTTATCAGGGAGGCTTTGAGGGTGGTCCCTGTAATGTTTCTTCTGCCCACCTTTGGCTCGTTTGCCCGTGAAGAAGTTCCGAGTAGAGCGCTTGCTTTGGGGAGTCTCGTGTCTGGGGGACATGCGGACAATATGGTCCTGCCCAGCGGAGCTGGTCGAGTATGGTCAGTGCTTCGACGCTGGGGATGTTGGGCCTGGTCGAGGACGCTAACGTTGGTGCGTCTGTCCTCCCGGGGGATTTGCAGGATCTTGCGGAGACAGCGTTGGTGGTATTTCTCCAGCGACTTGAGGTGTCTACTGTACATGGTCCATGTCTCTGAGCCATACAGGAGGGCGGGTATCACTACAGCCCTGTAGACCATGAGCTGGGGGTGAGGTACCTACTGTACATGGTCCATGTCTCTGAGCCATACAGGAGGGCGGGTATCACTACAGCCCTGTAGACCATGAGCTCAGTGTCTTTACATAGGATTACACAGGATATACTGCACAGAAACAGACCATTGGGCCCAACCAGTCCATGTCGGCGTTTATGCTCCACTCGAGCCTCCTCCCGTCTTTCCTCATCTAAATCTATCAGCGTAACCCTCTATTCCCTTCTCCCTCATATGCTGGTCCAGCCTCCCCTTAAGTACATCGATACTGTTATGTCTGTGATGTACCTATGAATGACTCCATGAGGCAGTGTGTTGTACTCAAACTGTAGTGACCTTGGTCCTTTGTTCGTAACTCCAGAGTGAGGCACAATCACGGTGGGCGGCTTTTTTATACTGGGCCCTGCACACCTATACAGGTGACCCTCAGGTCTCCCACCGCAGTGCCCTCTGGTGGACAGCCCCTGCCACAGGGGCAGGAAACCCCGGTCTCCACCAGTTGCACCCTCTAGTGGTGCCAGCATAGTATATACACAGTGTAAACCTTATTGATCGCACATCAGGTAACAAGTCTCCATCTTGTGCAACTATACAGTGACTACACAGAGAGTGTATCTATAGTCTGCATATATAACAGATACTATTCGCCTCGACCCCTCCCTGTGGCAGCGAGTTCCACATTCTCACCACTCTCTGGGTAAAGAAGTTTCTCCTGAATTCCCCATTGAATTTTTCGGTGACGATCTTATAATGATGGCCTCTAGTTATGCTCTACCCCACAAGTGGAAACACTCTCTCTGTATCCACTCCATCAAAACCTTTCATCATTTTAAAGACCTCTATTAGGTCACCCCTCAGCCTTCTTTTTTCAAGAGAAAACAGACCCGGCCTGCTCATCCTTTCCTGATATGTATACCCTCGTGTTTCTGGTATCGTCCTTGTAAACCTTCTCTGCACCCTCTCCAGTGCCTCTATATTCTTTTTATCATATGGAGACCAGAACTGTGCACGGTGCTCCCAGTGTGGTCTAACCCAGGTATATGGAGACCAGAACTGTGTACACGGTGCTCCCAGTGTGGTCTAACCCAGGTATATGGAGACCAGAACTGTGCACAGTGCTCCCAGTGTGGTCTAACCCAGGTATATGGAGACCAGAACTGTGCACAGTGCTCCCAGTGTGGTCTAACCCAGGTATATGGAGACCAGAACTGTGCACAGTGCTCCCAGTGTGGTCTAACCCAGGTGTATGGAGACCAGAACTGTGTACACAGTGCTCCCAGTGTGGTCTAACCCAGGTATACGGAGACTAGAACTGTGCACGGTGCTCCCAGTGTGGTCTAACCCAGGTATATGGAGACCAGAACTGTGCACGGTGCTCCCAGTGTGGTCTAACCCTGGTATATGGAGACCAGAACTGTGTGCACGGTGCTCCCAGTGTGGTCTAACCCAGGTATATGGAGACCAGAACTGTGCACGGTGCTCCCAGTGTGGTCTAACCCAGGTATATGGAGACCAGAACTGTGCACGGTGCTCCCAGTGTGGTCTAACCCAGGTATACGGAGACCAGAACTGTGTGCACGGTGCTCCCAGTGTGGTCTAACCCAGGTATATGGAGACCAGAACTGTACACGGTGCTCCCAGTGTGGTCTAACCCAGGTATATGGAGACCAGAACTGTGCACGGTGCTCCAAGTGCGGCCATGCTCTGAGCATTCTTGACATGGGCGTCCCTCGATTGGGCTCGCCCCTCTAATGCGTCCTTCGCTCGAACACGGCCTCCCTCGCTGCTGCGAGTATCTCTCGGGCCTCGCGGGGTGCTGCAGCTTCAAGCATCAGAGGATGCAACTTTAGGGGAGCCGTGTGGCGCTGTGGGGCTGCCTGGCTCTCTGAAAGCTGTTAAATGGGCTGGGAAATCGCACTTGCTTTAATCGCGGTCACTGAAGCCACTTAGCCGAGCGGGCGGCTCTCCTTCGGGGCCTCTGTGGCTGCCAAAGGATTGCGGCTTTTAAAGATCATGAAAGATGTTTCTTGCAGCTGAACAAACAGGGAGTTGTTCTAATCTTCCACACAGCGTTGAGCTCACAGCCTCGATGCAAAGCTGCCAGGCGGAGCGGGGAGGGAGCGCTGGACCGACCCCAATGGGCCGGAATCGGAGGAAATCGCATCGTGCCCATCCGTCCGCTGCCTCGCATTTGTCCGACCGCGTGCCCGCCAAGCCAGTCCGCAATCAGCCGCGGCTTAAACGTTGGCCAAGCAAAGCCAAGAAAGATTCGCATTTCTGTCGAGCCTTTCACCGCCATCGCGTGTCTCAAAAAGCGCCGTTAAAGCACGTTTGGAGAGTCGTCACTGTTGTAATGTGGGAAACGTGGGAGAGACCGGAGAAGGTTAAAGGGAGAGATTGAGCAGAATGGTCCCGGGGGATGAGGGGCTTCAGTGGCGGGGAGAGACTGGAGACGCTGCCGCTTGTTCTCCTTGGAGCAGAGAGGGCTAACTGATCAAACTCCGCGTTTCGGAGCCGGAGCAGCGGCTGGAGTCAATGCGGTGCGTCCGCGAGGCTGAGAGCTCCGTGGATCGCACGTTTCAGGAGGTGGTCATCCCTGCAGCTTAAAGGCGTGCAGGTAGAGGGGGAAGTGGGCGCCCACCAGACTCAGTAAGTGTGCTCGGCAGGTGACGCAGGAGTCCCCCCTGTGAGTCCATCTCGCTTTCCAACCAATATTCACTTCTGAGTATCGGTCAGGACGATGGCGGGGTGCAGCCAGAGCCAAGTCCAAGGCACCACGGGTGGCTCAGCTGCACAGGGGGGAGGGACAAAGAACACAAGGGCCCCGGTGATAGGGGAGTCTATTGTTAGGGGAACAGACAGGTGTTTCTGCGGCCGGAGATGTGCCTCCCTGGTGCCAGGGTCAAGGATGTCACAGAGCGGGCACAGGGCATCCTGGGGGGGGGGGAGGGTTAAACAGCTCGAGGTCGTGGTCCATATCAGGACCAACATCGGTAAAATAAGGCATGAGGTTCTACAGGCAGAATTCAGGGAGCTAGGAAGAAAATTAAAGGGTAGGACCTCCAAGGTAATAATCTCCGGGTTAATACCGGTGCCACGTGCTAATGAGTACAAGAATAGAAGGATAGAGAGGATGGACACGTGGCTGGAGAGTTGGTGTAGGAGAGAGGGCTTTAAATTCCTGAGGCATTGGGACCGCTTCTGGGGGAGATGGGACCTGTACAAACTGGACGGGCTGCCCCTCAACAGCGCCGGGACCAATATCCTCGCGGGGAGTTTCGCTCGTGCTGTTGGGGAGAGTTTAAACTAGCTTGGCAGGGGGATGGGAACCTGAGAACAAATTCAAAAGGGAAGTAAAGCAGAAGTTGGATAGCAAGAATCTAGAAAGTGAATCTGTAAGACAGAGGAAACAGGGTTTAGTATGTAGTAAGCAAGGAGGCCTTCCTGTGCTGAATGGTCTATACTTTAATGCAAGGAGTATAGCGAATAAGGCGGATGAGCTGAGAGCACAGGTAGACATTGGGAGTATGACATTATAGCCATTACAGAAACATGGCTGAAAGAGGGGCAGGTTTGGCAGCTCAATATTCCTGGCTACAGGATGTTCAGACAAGACAGAGAGGGGTTAAAAAGCAGGGGTTGCGGGACTGATTAAAGAAACTATTACAGCGGTGAGGAGGGATGATATGTTGGAGGGATCATCAAATGAGGCCCTATGGGTCAAATTGAAAAATAAAAAAGGGGCGATCACACTGCTGTGTGTGTATTATAGACCCCCAAACAGCGGGAGGGAGATAGAGGAGCAAATATGTTGGCAAATTGCTGTGAAGTCTAAAAACCATAGGGTAGTAATAGTAGGGGATTTCAACTATCCAAATATTGATTGGGACAAATTTAGTGTGACGGGTATAGAGGGTGCGGAATTCTTCAAATGCACTCAAGAACTTTTTTAGTCAGTATGTAACAAGCCCAACACGAGAGGGGGCGGTTCTGCATTTAGTTTTGGGGAATGAAGCCGGGCAGGTTGAAGGGGTATTAGTGGGAGAGCACTTGGGTGCCAGTGACCATAATTCAGTCAGATTGAAGTTGGTTATGGATAAGGACAAGGATAGGCCTGGAATAAAAGTTCCGAATTGGGGAAAAGCTAATTTTGCTAAGTTAAGGAGTGATTTGGCCATGGTGGACTGGAAACAGCTACTTGTGGGTAAATCAGTGTCGGAACAGTGGGAGGCATTCAAGGAGGAGATCCGGAGGGCTCAGGCCAAACATGTGCCCTTAAAGAAAAAGGGTGGGAATAATAATTCTACAGCCCCCTGGATGTCTAGGGACTTGGGGAGGATTAAGAAAAAAAGGGACGCTTATGTCATATACCAACAGCCAAATACTATAGAATCTTTTGAGGGATATGGAAAGTTAAGAGGCAAAATTAAAAAGGATATTAGGAATGCCAAGAGAAAGCACGAGAAATTCTTGGCCAGTAACATTAAGGAAAACCCTAAGATGTTCTATAAATATATTAAGAGTAAGAGGGTAACTAAAGAAAGGGTGGGGCCTATTCGAGACCATGAGGGTAATCTTTGTGTGGAGGCGGAAGATGTTGGGAGGGTTCCCAATGAATACTTTGCATCTGTTTTCACAAAGGAAAGGGGCAATGCAGATACTGCTATCGAGGAGGAGTGTGATAGTCTGGATAAAATAAATATAGTGAGAGAGGAAGTATTAAGGGGTTTAGCAGCTTTGAAAGTGGATAAGTCCCCAGGACCGGATGAAATGCATCCCAGGCTGTTGAGCGAAGTAAAAGAGGAAATAGCAGAGGGCTTGACCATCATTTTCCAGTCCTCTTTGGGTCTGGGCATGGTGCCGGAGGATTGGAGGACTGCTAATGTAGTACCCTTGTTTAAGAAGGGAGAAAGGGATAGGCCGAGTAATTACAGGCCTGGCAGCCTAACCTCAGTGTGGGAAAATTATTGGAAAAAAATCCTGAAAGACAGGATAAATCTACATTTGGAAAAGCAAGGATTAATTAGGGACAGTCAGCACGGATTTGTTAAGGGAAGATCGTGTCTGACTAACCTGATTGAATTTTTTGAGGAGGTAACCAAGAGGGTCGATGAGGGCAGTGCGTACGATGTAGTATATATGGACTTTAGCAAAGCTTTTGATAAGGTCCCACATGGTAGACTGGTCATGAAGGTTAAAGCCCATGGGATCGAGGGCAAAGTGGCAAGTTGGATCCAAAATTGGCTCAGAGGTAGGAAGCAAAGGGTAATGGGTGATGGGTGTTTTTGTGACTGGAAGGATGTTTCCAGTGGGGTTCCGCAGGGCTCAGTACTGGGTCCCTTGCTTTTTGTGGTATATATCAACGATTTAGATTTGAATCGAGGGAGTGTGATTAAGAAGTTTGCCGATGACACTAAAATTGGCTGTGTGGTTGATAATGACTGCAGGAGGATATCAATCTGCTGGTCAGGTGGGCAGAGCAGTGGCAAATGGAGTTTAATTCAGAGAAGTGTGAGGTGATGCACTTTGGGAGGGCTAATAAGGAAAGGGTACACACATTAAGCAGTAGGTCACTTAATAGTGTAGATAAACAAAGCGACCTTGGAGTGCTTGTCCACAGATCCCTGAAAGTAGCAGGCCAGGTGGATGAGGTGGTTAAGAAGGGATACGGAATACTTGCCTTTATTGGCTGAGGCAGAGAATATAAGAGCAGGGAGGTTATGCTTAAATTGTATAATACTTTGGTTAGGCCACAGCTGGAGTACTGCGTGCAGTTCTGGTCGCCGTATTATAGGAAGGATGTGATTACATTAGAGAGGGTGCAGAGGAGGTTTACTAGGATGCTGCCTGGAATGGAGAATCTTAGTTATGAGGGCAGATTGGATAGGCTGGGTTTGTTCTCATTGGAACAGAGGAGGTTGAGAGGAGACCTCATCGAGGTGTACAAAATATTGAGGGGCCTGGACATAGTGGATAGTAAGGGTCTATTTCCATTGGTGGAGGGGTCTATTACGAGGGGGCATAGTTTTAAGGTGGTTGGTGGAAGGTTTAGAGGGGATTTGAGGGGGGACTTCTTTACACAGAGGGTTGTGGGGATCTGGAACTCGCTGTCTGGAAGAGTGCTGGATGCAGAAACCCCTCACCACTTTTAAGAGATGGTTGGATGGGCCACTTAAAGTGCAGTAACCTGCAGGGTTACGGACCTAGAGCTGGTCATTGGGATTAGACTGGATGACCGTTTGTTGGACGGTGCAGATATAATGGTCAGTACTGCAGGGAATCGAATACGGCCAGGGGGATCTCCTGGTCTAGTGTCGATCGCCTGGATGGATCGGAGAGGAATTTTCCCAGATTTTTTCTCCCTAAATGGGCCTGGGTTGTTATCTGGTTGTTGCCTCTCCCAGGAGATCACACGACTCCGGTTGGGGTGGAGTGTAGAATGTTTCAGTATAAGGGGTGTCAGTTGTGTGAGGCGGACTGGTTGGGCCGGGTAATCTTTGCCTTTCCGTCATTGTTCGTGGGTTTATGTGTAACCTTCAGGGCTGCTGACCGAGGGCCGTGCGGCTCTTTGTCGGCCGGGGCGGACACGATGGGCCGGAATGGCCTCCTGCCCTGTAAATTTCTAGGTTTCTATGGCTGGGCCCTGGTAATCCAGAGGAGCGGGAAGGTCATGGCGGACGTGCGACGAGTGATCGGGGCGGAGTAGCGATGAGGGATCGCGGCTGGGATTTGGTGGGAGATGGTGGCGGAGGTTCGGTGACAAAGAGCTGTATGGTGAGCTCCGACGGCGTTGGGCTGGGCGACTTCCCCCGCGCTTGTCTCTCACACAGAGGCTGGGGCTGCTCGAGTTCTCTGTCTGCTGGGAGATGGTCGCTACTCGGGCCCCATTACCCAAATGGTTATTGATGAGCAAGGAAATTAAATTACCGTGGAACATGCGTGTAATTAATTGGCCGTTCGGACACCGCTGGTGCCTGTCGGGGGCTGAACTGCAGAGTGGCGGCTGCATAATTCATCAGCCTGTGATTTTAAACACATCATTGTCCTCCTGTGTCGGGGGGATTCCCAGCTTCTTTTCCGGATGTAAAATCAGCCGACAAAATCTCCGTTTCCCAAACCCCAATGACTTCAAAGGTGAATGCGTGACACTGGGCAGTTTTATTGCTATTGCTGTCTCTCTCTCTCTCTGCGTCCTTCCCCGCTGGACATGTCAGCAGTGGTTCTCGCTCTCGCCTCCTGAGTCAGAAGGTTGTGAGTGTGAGCCCCACACTCCAGAGACTCTGGGCCCCCATGTACCGCCCCTCCGACAGTGCGGCGCTCCCTCAGTACTGCCCCTCCGACAGTGCGGCGCTCCCTCAGTACTGCCCCTCCGACAGTGCGGCTCTCCCTCAGTACCGCCCCTCCGACAGTGCGGGGCTCCCTCAGTACTGCCCCTCCGACAGTGCGGCACTCCCTCAGTACTGCCCCTCCGACAGTGCGGCTCTCCCTCAGTACCGCCCCTCCGACAGTGCGGGGCTCCCTCAGTACCGCCCCTCCGACAGTGCGGGGCTCCTTCAGTACTGCCCCTCCGACAGTGCGGCGCTCCCTCAGTACCGCCCCTCCGACAGTGCGGCGCTCCCTCAGTACTGTCCCTCCGACAGTGCAGGGCTCCCTCAGTACTGCCCCTCCGACAGTGTGGCGCTCCCTCAGTACTGCCCCTCCGACAGTGCGGGGCTCCCTCAGTACTGCCCCTCCGACAGTGCGGGGCTCCCTCAGTACTGCCCCTCCGACAGTGCGGGGCTCCCTCAGTACTGCCTCTCCGACAGTGCGGGGCTCCCTCAGTACTGCCCCTCCGACAGTGCGGCGCTCCCTCAGTACTGCCCCTCCGACAGTGCGGCGCTCCCTCAGTACTGCCCCTCCGACAGTGCGGGGCTCCCTCAGTACTGCCCCTCCGACAGTGCGGGGCTCCTTCAGTACTGCCCCTCCGACGGTGCGGCGCTCCCTCAGTACCGCCCCTCCGACAGTGCGGCGCTCCCTCAGTACTGTCCCTCCGACAGTGCAGGGCTCCCTCAGTACTGCCCCTCCGACAGTGTGGCGCTCCCTCAGTACCGCCCCTCCGACAGTGCGGGGCTCCCTCAGTACCGCCCTCCGACAGTGCGGGGCTCCCTCAGTACTGCCCCTCCGACAGTGCGGGGCTCCCTCAGTACCGCCCCTTTGACAGTGCGGCACTCCCTCAGTACTGCCCCTCCGACAGTGCGGGGCTCCCTCAGTACTGCCCCTCCGACAGTGCGGCGCTCCCTCAGTACTGCCCCTCCGACAGTGCGGCGCTCCCTCAGTACTGCCCCTCCGACAGTGCGGCACTCCCTCAGTACTACGCTTGCGAGTCTACCTTGGTCTTGTAAATGAATCTTTGTCCATTGTTATAACCTGGAGCTTGCAGAGAGCTGTCACAGGCTAGACGGGCCGAAAGGCTCTTCCGTGCTGAAACCATTCTATAATTCCATGAAATTGTGAGTGTGTGGGTTTGCAGATGGCCACCGGTTTTCTTGTGATGTCCGTCACGCCTCTCATTCATTGCCATGAGAAACATGCATGTCAAATAGAGATGTGATTGCACCAGAGAGGGTACAGAGGAGATTTACCAAGATGTTGCACTGGAGAGGGTACAGAGGAGATTTACCAGGATGTTGCACTGGAGAGGGTACAGAGGAGATTTACCAGGATGTTGCACTGGAGAGGGTACAGAGGAGATTTACCAGGATGTTGCACTGGAGAGGGTACAGAGGAGATTTACCAGGATGTTGCACTGGAGAGGGTACAGAGGAGATTTACCAGGATGTTGCACTGGAGAGGGTACAGAGGAGATTTACCAGGATGTTGCACTGGAGAGGGTACAGAGGAGATTTACCAGGATGTTACACTGGAGAGGGTACAGAAGAGATTTACCAGGATGTTGCACTAGAGAGGGTACAGAGGAGATTTACCAGGATGTTGCACTGGAGAGGGTACAGAGGAGATTTACCAGGATGTTGCACTGGAGAGGGTACAGAGGAGATTTACCAGGATGTTGCACTGGAGAGGGTACAGAGGAGATTTACCAGGATGTTACACTGGAGAGGGTACAGAGGAGATTTACCAGGATGTTGCACTAGAGAGGGTACAGAGGTGATTTACCAGGATGTTGCACTGGAGAGGGTACAGGAGATTTACCAGGTTGTTGCACTAGAGAGGGTACAGAGGAGATTTACCAGGATGTTGCACGAGAGAGCGTACAGAGGAGATTTACCAGGATGTTGCACTGGAGAGGGTACAGAGGAGATTTACCAGGATGTTGCACTGGAGAGTGTACAGGAGATTTACCAGGATGTTGCATTGGAGAGGGTACAGAGGAGATTTACCAGGATGTTGCACTGGAGAGGGTACAGAGGAGATTTACCAGGATGTTGCACTAGAGAGGGTACAGAGGAGATTTACCAGGATGTTGCACGAGAGAGGGTACAGAGGAGATTTACCAGGATGTTGCACTGGAGAGGGCACAGAGGAGATTTACCAGGATGTTGCACTAGAGAGGGTACAGAGGAGATTTACCAGGATGTTGCACTCGAGAGGGTACAGAGGAGATTTACCAGGATGTTGCACTGCAGAGGGTACAGAGGAGATTTACCAGGATGTTGCACTGGAGAGGTTACAGAGGAGATTTATCAGGATGTTGCACTGGAGAGGGTACAGGAGATTTACCAGGATGTTGCACTGGAGAGGGTACAGAGGAGATTTACCAGGATGTTGCACTAGAGAGTGTACAGAGGAGATTTACCAGGATGTTGCACTAGAGAGGGTACAGAGGAGATTTACCAGGATGTTGCACTAGAGAGGGTACAGAGGAGATTTACCAGGATGTTGCACTAGAGAGGGTACAGAGGAGATTTACCAAGATGTTGCACTAGAGAGGGTACAGAGGAGATTTCCCAGGATGTTGCACTGGAGAGAGTACAGAGGAGATTTACCAGGATGTTGCACTGGAGAGGGTACAGGAGATTTACCAGGATGTTGCACTGGAGAGGGTACAGAGGAGATTTACCAGGATGTTGCACTAGAGAGGGTACAGGAGATTTACCAGGATGTTGCACTGGAGAGGGTACAGAGGAGATTTACCAGGATGTTGCACTGGAGAGCGTACAGAGGAGATTTACCAGGATGTTGCACTGGAGAGGGTACAGAGGAGATTTACCAGGATGTTGCCGGGACTGGAGAATGTTAGCGATGAGGAAAGATTGTAGAGGCTGGGATTGTTTTCTTTGGAACAGAGGAGGCTGAGAGGAGACCTGATTGAGGTGTATAAAATGATGAGGGGCCTGGATAGAGTGGATAGGACGGACCTGTTCCCCTTGGCAGAGGGGTCAACATCCAGGGGGC
>NC_092008.1:476207-483707 GCF_044704955.1 Pristiophorus japonicus | reverse complement strand
GCGGCCCCCTTATTCTGAAAATAATTAGGGAACGGGATTTCTTGCTTGCGAGGGAGAGGGATGATGTGCGAGACGCGTGTCCTGAAGTAGCTGTGTGGATCATTCTGCGGGTGAGAGAGGGGGAGAGAGAGAGAGAGAGGGGCAGGGTCGCCGGCTGTAAGCCCATCTGTCACTTTACGTCCTTGATCAGAGTCCCGCTGAATGGGATTCTCTCCAGCCCCTTCTCATGGTTATTGTAATAAACAGGGATTGGAAGGACACTCCCAGCACCTGCTCCACACACGGTGACCCGTGATACCTGTGTCCTGTCTCCCACCCCCCGCCCCCCTCCCCAACCCCCTCCTCCACAGTATATTGGGCCCGAGATAGATGGGGCAATTAGTTTTGTAGAGAGGTTGTTAATTCACAGGCCTCTGTCAGCTTCAGTCCCTGCATGTTTCAGCCAAATCCACTTCGAGGGGGAGGGAGAGAGAGAGTGAGAGAGAGAGTGAGAGAGATTGGGGTGGAGGTAGAGAGAGAGAGAGACTGAGGGAGCGAGAGAGAGGGAGACTGGGGGAGCGAGAGAGAGGGAGATTGGGGGAGCGAGAGAGACTGGGGAGAGAGAGAGAGAGACTGGGGGAGAGAGAGAGAGAGACTGGGGGGGGAGAGAGAGAGAGACTGGGGGAGAGAGAGAGAGAGAGACTGGGGCAGAGAGAGAGGGAGACTGGGGGAGAGAGAGAGAGAGACTGGGGGAGCGAGAGAGAGAGACTGGGGAGTGAGAGAGAGAGACTGGGGGAGAGAGAGAGAGAGACTGGGAGAGAGAGAGAGACTGGGGGAGAGAGAGAGAGAGACTGGGGGAGAGAGAGAGAGAGAGACTGGGGGCAGAGAGAGAGGGAGACTGGGGGAGAGAGAGAGAGAGAGACTGAGGGAGCGAGAGAGAGGGAGACTGGGGGAGCGAGAGAGAGGAGATTGGGGGAGAGAGAGAGACTGGGGGAGAGAGAGAGAGAGACTGGGGAGAGAGAGAGAGAGAGAGACTGGGGAGAGAGAGAGAGACTGGGGGAGCAGAGAGAGAGACTGGGGGAGAGAGAGAGAGAGACTGGGGGAGCGAGAGAGGGGAGATTGGGGAGCGAGAGAGACTGGGGAGAGAGAGAGAGACTGGGGAGAGAGAGAGAGAGACTGGGGGAGAGAGAGAGAGACTGGGGGAGAGAGAGAGAGAGACTGGGGGAGAGAGAGAGAGGGAGACTGGGGGAGCGAGAGAGAGAGACTGGGGGAGCGAGAGAGAGAGACTGGGGAGTGAGAGAGAGACTGGGGGAGAGAGAGAGAGACTGGGGGAGAGAGAGAGAGAGACTGGGAGAGAGAGAGAGACTGGGGGAGAGAGAGAGGGAGACTGGGGGGGGGGAGAGAGAGAGAGAGACTGGGGCAGAGAGAGAGGGAGACTGGGGGAGAGAGAGAGGGAGACTGGCGGAAAGAGAGAGAGACTGGTGGAAAGAGAGAGAGACTGGGGCAGGGAGAGAGTGAGACCTGGGGAGGGAAAGAGGAAGACTGGAAGAGGGAGAGAGAGAGAGACTGGGGGGTGGGGAGGGAGAGAGAGAGACTGGGGGTGGGGGAGAGAGAGAGAGAGACTGGGGGGGGGGGGTGGGAGGAGAGATTGGGGGAGGGAGAGAGAGACTGGGGAAGAGAGAGAGAGAGAGAGAGACTGGGGGAGAGAGAGAGAGAGAGAGAGACTGGGGGAGGGAGAGAGTGAGACTGGGGGAGGGAGAGAGAGAGAAGAGAGACTGGGGAAGAGAGAGACAGAGAGTCTGGGGGCAGAGACGGAGAGAGAGATTGGGTAAGGGAGAGAGAGAGACTGGGGAAGGGAGAGAGGGAGACTACGGGAGAGAGCGAGAGGGAGACTGGGGGGAGAGAGAGAGATACTGGAGGAGAGGGAGAAAGAGACTGGGGGAGAGGGGGAGTGAGAGACTGGGGAGAGGGAGAGAGAGAGAGAGACTGGGGAAAGAACGAGAGAGACTGGGGGAGAGGGAGAGAGAGAGACTGGGGGAGGGCGAGAGGGAGACCTCTGTGTGTGGGGAGAGAGAGGGACCCCTGTGTGTGGGGAGAGAGAGGGACCCCTGTGTGTGGGGAGAGAGAGGGACCCCTGTGTGTGGGGGGAGAGAGAGGGATCCCTTTGTGTGGGGGAGAGAGAGGGACCTCTGTGTGTGGGGAGAGAGAGGGACCCCTGTGTGTGGGGAGAGAGAGGGACCCCTGTGTGTGGGGGGAGAGAGAGAGATCCCTTTGTGTGGGGGAGAGAGAGGGACCTCTGTGTGTGGGGAGAGAGAGGGACCCCTGTGTGTGGGGGGAGAGAGAGGGATCCCTTTGTGTGGGGGGGGAGACCCCTGTGTGTGGGGAGAGGGAGACCCCTGTGTGTGGGGGGGGGGGGAGACCCCTGTGTGTGTGGGGAGAGGGAGACCCCTGTGTGTGGGGGGGGAGTGAGAGACCCTTGTGTGTGGGGGGGGGAGACCCCTGTGTGTGGGGGGAGCGAGACGCCCCTGTGTGTGGGGGGAGTGAGAGACCCCTGTGTGTGGGGGGGAATGAGACCCCTGTGTGTGGGGGGGAGCGAGAGGCCCCTGTGTGTGGGGGGAGTTAGAGACCCCTGTGTGGTGAGAGTGAGACCCCTGTGTGTGGGGGGGAGCGAGAGGCCCCCGTGTGTGGGGGGGGGAGACCCCTGTATGTGGGGAGAGCGAGAGACCCCTGTGTGTGGGGGGGGGAGACCCCTGTGTGTGGGGGGAGTGAGACCCCTGTGTGTGGGGGGAGTGAGACCCCTGTGTGTGTGGGGGGAGTGAGACCGCTGTGTGTGGGGAGGAGAGAGACCCCAGTATGTGGGGAGAGTGAGAGACCTCTGTGTGTGGGGGAAGAGGGAGAACCCTGTGTGTGTGGGGGGAGTGAGACCCCTGTGTGTGGGGGGGAGAGAGACCCCTGTATGTGGGGAGAGCGAGAGACCCCTGTGTGTGGGGGGAGAGGGAGACCCCTGTGTGTGGGGTGAGACCCCTGTATGTGGGGGAAGGACTGTCTGATCCCAAGCGCGTGCAGATTCGCTGAAACAGCAGAGGCAGGAGAAGGAATTCTAGCAGTGCCGAAAAACACCAGCTGGATCGGGATTGTTAGTGTTAGTGTTTATCAGAAGAATCACTCAACACTCAGAGTCGGTTCCAACGCCAGTGCGGCCTTTATTGACACTAGCGGGGAGGAAGTCACAGGACTGGATCCAGGCTTCTCTCCGCCGAACAAAGAAACTCATCGATATTTATATGTTTGACAATAGTTCTTTACAGTTACTCAGCCCACTTTGGCTGGACACAATCCAATCCTAACGATTATCGATGACATCTAGGTTTCTTGAACCCAATAGAATTTCCCTGGTATCTCAGCAACTGCATGTTCGGGGTTTTGGCAGCTCGGGCTGATTAATGACCTCGTTATGTGAGGCAGATTCTCCCCTTATCTCTCTTCCTTGGACTTCGGCTGTGTGAAATCACTGGTTCATGGTATCCAAGGCATGTGGGCCTCACAGGGTCATTGCTCGGTCATTGCTCGATCAGTCCCAGTTCATTGCTTGACGAACGGGGTTCCCATCATTGCTTGGGCAACCATTTTATATGTGGCCGTTTTAAACTTCTCTGAGTTCAGATATATTCAGCAGGTGCCCAATGCCGACAACAGGGAGGACGTGCCTGGGGATGGGCAGGGGAACCTGGACTGGGTTCAGCTGAAAGACAGATGGGAGCGCTCACTGTAAAACGTGGCGGCAGTAAGCTTCAGCCCCCGGCCTGCTGTCACTGACGTCAAACTGTACGGGATTAACAAGCAGGGCGCACTTCCCGAACAACCTTGCTCGCAGTCTGGTGCCTGGCCTGGCCGGTGAAGATCTTTGTCGCCCTCCCAAACCGAGCGTCCTTGTCCGCGTGCAGCTTCATGTTGCGCCCGTCGGTGCCCGGCCACGGTTTTTGTAACCCCAACGCAGTTTTGGGATGGGGGTCGTTGACTCTGAATAGACTGGGGGTCGGATACAAGCCTCTTAACGAAACACTCCCACCTCTCCATCGCCTTTCACCCGCTCAGGACGTCCCAACGCGTCTCACGGCCAATGGCGTACTATCGGAGGGCGCTCACTGTTGTATTGTGGGGAACACCAGTTTGCGCACAGCAAGCTCCCACCCACAGCGATGTGATAATGACCCGGATCGTCTGTTTCAGTGATGTTGGTCGAGGGATAAATATCGGCCCCAGGACACCGGGGAGAACTCCCCCTGCTCTTCTTCCAATAGTGGCCCCGGGATCTTTTACATCCACCCGAGAGGGCAGACGGGGCCTCGGTTTAATGTCTCATCCCGAAATACAGCCCCTCCGACAGTGCGGCGCTCCCTCAGTACTGCCCCTCCGACAGTGCGGGGCTCCCTCAGTACTGCCCCTCCGACAGTGCGGGGCTCCCTCAGTACTGCCCCTCCGACAGTGCGGGGCTCCCTCAGTACCGCCCCTCCGACAGTGCGGCGCTCCCTCAGTACCGCCCCTCCGACAGTGCGGCGCTCCCTCAGTACCGCCCCTCCGACAGTGCGGCGCTCCCTCAGTACCGCCCCTCCGACAGTGCGGCACTCCCTCAGTACTGCCCCTCCGACAGTGCGGCACTCCCTCAGTACCGCCCCTCCGACAGTGCGGTGCTCCCTCAGTACTGCCCCTCCGACAGTGCGGCGCTGCCTCAGTACTGCCCCTCCGACAGTACGGCACTCCCTCGGTACTGCCCCTCCGACAGTGCGATGCTCCCTCAGTACCGCCTCTCCGACAGTGCGGTGCTCCCTCAGTACTGCCCCTCCGACAGTACGGCACTCCCTCAGTACTGCCCCTCCGACAGCGCGGCACTCCCTCAGTACCGCCCCTCCGACAGTACGGCACTCCCTCAGTACTGCCCCTCCGACAGTGCGGCACTCCCTCAGTACTGCCCCTTCGACAGTGCGGGGCTCCCTCAGTACCGCCCCTCCGACAGTACGGCACTCCCTCAGTACTGCCCCTCCGACAGCGCGGCACTCCCTCAGTACCGCCCCTCCGACAGTACGGCACTCCCTCAGTACTGCCCCTCCGACAGTGCGGCGCTCCCTCAGTACTGCCCCTCCGACAGTGCGGCGCTCCCTCAGTACTGCCCCTCCGACAGTGCGGCACTCCCTCAGTACCGCCCCTCCGACAGTACGGCGCTCCCTCAGTACTGCCCCTCCTACAGTGCGACGCTCCCTCAGTACTGCCCCTCCGACAGTGCGCCGCTCCCTCAGTACCGCCCCTCCGACAGTGCGGCGCTCCCTCAGTACTGCCCCTCCGACAGTGCGGCGCTCCCTCAGTACTGCCCCTCTGACAGCGCAGTGCGGCGCTCCCTCAGTACTGCCCCTCCGACAGCGCAGTGCGGGGCTCCCTCAGTACCGCCCCTCCGACAGCGCAGTGCGGCGCTCCCTCAGTACTGCCCCTCCGACAGCGCAGTGCGGCGCTCCCTCAGTACTGCCCCTCCGACAGCGCAGTGCGGGGCTCCCTCAGTACTGCCCCTGGGAGTGTCAGGGAGAGAGAGCAATGGATGCGAGCGAGGGCGTGCTCTGAATTGACCAAACGCGATTCGATCGAACCCCCCACCCCCCCGGCGCTGCTTTTAAAAGCCGTCCTGGCCTTGGACGTGCCGGGTTACCTCGGCCAGGGAGTGGCACTGATGAGAGCGGGGCCGGAGGGCCCCAGGGGGCTTGCGAGCTGCTCCGTCTTTCGAGCCGGAATAACCAGCAGCCTCGAAGCAGGTCGTTCCTCCAGCTGTGAATCCATTTGCTCTGTGAGCGCGCGCCTCTCCCTCGCACGTGTCAGCGAGGATGTGGTCAGGGCTGCCGTCCCAGACCCTTGCTCACCTTCCCGCCGTCTACCACCCGGGGCCGGGGGGGAGCGGGGGGAGCGGCCTCCGGCGGCTGGTGTTCTGTGACGAGGTGGCGTGAGAATGCAAATGTGACTTTCATTCACACCAGCGTCTGATTTCTCTCCTTCACCAACCCTCCTCTCGTTCCAGGCTCTGAGAACCCGGCACGGATCCCCACGGCGTCTGTCGGAGTCAGCGTTTTGTTTGAGACACAACCTCCACCGCCTCGGATCTGTCCCCCGCCCCCTTCACCACCGCCGGCGCTCACCAACAGGGCTTCAGTGGATGTGATGCCAGTCGGCCGACGGGGAGAATGACCGGGGACAAAACACGCTGCCTGCTGCTGTTGCTGCCTGTGCTGTTGCTCAAACTGTGCCAAAACTGCCAAGCCATCAGAATTCCGGGCAACTGTGAGCACTCGGCGTTCTGCGTTGCCGTGCCGGGCGGCGGGCGGGGCCGGGGAACGGGCAACGGGAACACGGGGGCGGAGCTGAGGGAGCGCCGTACTGTCGGAGGGGCAGCGCTGAGGGAGCGCCGCACTATCGGAGGGGCGGTACTGAGGGAGCCCCGCGCTGTCGGAGGGGCGGTACTGAGGGAGCGCCGCACTATCGGAGGGGCGGTACTGAGGGAGTGCCGCACTGTCGGAGGGGCGGTACTGAGGGAGTGCCGCACTGTCGGAGGGGCGGTACTGAGGGAGTGCCGCACTGTCGGAGGGGCGGTACTGAGGGAGTGCTGCACTGTCGGAGGGGCAGTATTGAGGGAGTGCCGCACTATCGGAGGGGCAGTACTGAGGGAGTGCCGCACTGTCGGAGGGGCGGTACTGAGGGAGTGCCGCACTGTCGGAGGGGCGGTACTGAGGGAGTGCCGCACTGTCGGAGGGGCGGTACTGAGGGAGCGCCGCACTGTCGGAGGGGCGGTACTGAGGGAGTGCCGCACTGTTGGAGAGGCGGTATTGAGGGAGTGCCGCACTATCGGAGGGGCAGTCTTGAGGGAGTGCCGCACTGTCGGAGGCGCAGTACTGAGGGAGTGCCGCACTGTTGGAGGGGCGGTATTGAGGGAGTGCCGCACTGTCGGAGGGGCGGTACTGAGGGAGCGCCGCACTGTCGGAGGGGCGGTATTGAGGGAGTGCCGCACTGTCGGAGGGGCGGTACTGAGGGAGCGCCGTACTGTCGGAGGGGCGGTATTGAGGGAGTGCCGCACTGTCGGAGGGGCGGTATTAAGGGAGTGCCGCACTGTCGGAGGGGCGGTACTGAGGGAGTGCCGCACTGTCGGAGGGGCAGTACTGAGGGAGTGCCGCACTGTCGGAGGGGCGGTACTGAGGGAACGCCGCACTGTCGGAGGGGCGGTATTGAGGGAGTGCCGCACTGTCGGAGGGGCGGTACTGAGGGAGCGCCGTACTGTCGGAGGGTCGGTATTGAGGGAGCGCCGCACTGTCGGAGGGGCGGTACTGAGGGAGCGCCGTACTGTCGGAGGGGCGGTACTGAGGGAGCGCCGCACTGTCGGAGGGGCAGTACTGAGGGAGCACCGCACTGTCGGAGGGGCGGTACTGAGGGAGCGCCGCACTGTCGGAGGGGCGGTACTGAGGGAGCGCCGCACTGTCGGAGGGGCAGTAC
>NC_092008.1:421207-471207 GCF_044704955.1 Pristiophorus japonicus | reverse complement strand
TGGAGAGAAAGCAGGAAAGGGGTACTGAGGGAATGATCAGCCATGATCTTATTGAATGGTGGTGCAGGCTCGAAGGGCCGAATGGCCTACTCCTGCACCTACTTTCTATGTTTAACAGCAATGTGTTGCTATGAATTCTCAAGCAAAGAACCCATGAATCAAATACATAAAGGGCAGCAGGTCCATGGGAACACCCCCCCTCCACGTTCCCCTCCCAGTCACACACCATCCCTCGACTTGGAAATATATCGGCCGTTCCTCCATCGTCGCTGGGTCCCAGTCCTGGAACTCCCTCCCTGACAGCACTGTGGGAGCACCTTCACCACACGGACTGCAGCGGTTCAAGAAGGCCACCACCTTCTCAAGGAGCAATTTGGGATGGGGCAATAAATGCCGGGCCTGGCCAGCGACATCCATGTCCCAGGAACAAATAATTTAAAAAAAAAATCCCATGTCATATCTATACTGGGATCGGTACTTGTGGTATGTATGTTGTCCAAAGGAGGTTGGAGTGTAGGCGTAAGGAAGTCTTGCTACAACTGTACATGGCCCTGGTGAGACCACACCTGGAGTATTGTGCATTGTTCTGGTCTCCTGATCGAAGGAAGGATATACTCGCCATTGAGGGAGTGCAGCGAAGGTTCACCAGACTGATTCCTGGGATGGGGGGATTGTCCTATGAGGAGAGATTGAGCAGACTGGGCCGACACTCTGGAGTTTAGAAGAATGGGAGGTGATCTCACTGAAACGTGTCGGATTGTGAGGGGGATTGACAGGGTAGATGCAGGGAGGGTGTTTCCCCCCCGGGGCTGGGGAGTCTAGAACCAGGGGTCACACAGTCTCAGGATAAGGGCTCGGACATTTAGGACTGAGATGAGGAGGAATTTCTTCACTCAGAGGGAGGTGAATCTTTGGAATTCTCTGCCCCAGAGGGCTGTGGAGGCTCAGTCTTTGAGTATATTCAAGG
Source organism: Pristiophorus japonicus (assembly GCF_044704955.1). Lineage (NCBI taxonomy): Eukaryota > Metazoa > Chordata > Chondrichthyes > Pristiophoridae > Pristiophorus > Pristiophorus japonicus. Next base: position 470,240 of record NC_092008.1, on the reverse strand, counting down.
CTGAGATCGGTAGGTTTTTGGGCTCGAGGGGAATCAAGGGATCGGGCGGGAAAGTGGAGTTGAGGTCAAAGATCAGCCGTGATCTGATTGGATGGCGGAGCGGGCTCGAGGGGCCGAATGGCCGACTCCTGCTCCTAGCAGAGGGGCTCTGGAACTCACGGCCTGAAAGGGGGGTAGAGGCAGAAACCCTCACCACATTTGGACATGTGCTCGAAGCGCCGTAACCCACAGGGCTACGGACCCAGAGCGGGAAAGTGGGATTAGGCCGGGATGGCTCTTGGTCGGCCGGCGCAAGGCGGACTCGATGGGCCGAATGGCCTCCTCCCGCGATGTAAACATCTCTGATTCAGTTGCCTCGGCCCTAAGCTCCCTGACTAGACCCCTCCGCCTCTAGACCTCTCTTTCCTTCCTCAAGACGCTCCTTAAAACTGACTGACCTTGACCAAGTTTTTGGCCAACTGACCTAATTTCTCTTCATGCAGCTCGCTGTCACATTTATTGTCTCATAACACTCCTGCGTAGTGCCCCTACACCCCTCCCTAGCTCTGTAACCTCCTCCAGCCCCCACACCCCTCCCTATCTCTGTAACCTCCTCCAGCCCCTACACCCCTCCCTATCTCTGTAACCCCCTCCAGCCCCTACACCCCTCCCTATCTCTGTAACCCTCTCCAGCCCCTACACCCCTCCCTATCTCTGTAACCTCCTCCAGCCCCTACACCCCTCCCTATCTCTGTAACCCCCTCCAGCCCCTACACCTCTCCCTATCTCTGTAACCCCCTCCAGCCCCTACACCCCACCCTATCTCTGTAACCTCCTCCAGCCCCTACACCCCTCCCTATCTCTGTAACCTCCAGCCCCTGCACCCCTCTCTATCTCTGTAACCCACTCCAGCCCCTACACCCCTCCCTATCTCTGTAACCCCCTCCAGCCCCTACACCCCTCCCTATCTCTGTAACCCCCTCCAGCCCCTACACCCCTCCCTATCTCTGTAACCCCCTCCAGCCCCTACACCCCTCCCTATACCTGAAACCCCCTCCAGCCCCTACACCCCTCCCTATCTCTGTAACCCCCTCCAGCCCCTCCCTATACCTGTAACCCCCTCCAGCCCCTACACCCCTCCCAATCTCTGTAACCCCCTTCAGCCCCTACACCCATCCCTATCTCTGTAACCTCCTCCAGCCCCTACACCCCTCCCTATCTCTGTAACCTCCAGCCCCTGCACCCCTCTCTATCTCTGTAACCCCCTCCAGCCCCTACACCACTCCCTATCTCTGTAACCCCCTCCAGCCCCTACACCCCTCCCTATCTCTGTAACCTCCTCCAGCCCCTACATCCCTCCCTATCTCTGTAACCCCCTCCAGCCCCTACCTCTCCCTATCTCTGTAACCTCCAGCCCCTGCACCCCTCTCTATCTCTGTAACCCTCTCCAGCCCCTACACCCCTCCCTATCTCTGTAACCCCCTCCAGCCCCTACACCCCTCCCTATCTCTATAACCCCCTCTAGCACCTACACCCCTCCCTATCTCTGTAACCCCCTCCAGCCCCACACCCCTCCCTATCTCTGTAACCCCCTCCAGCCCCTACACCCCTCCCTATCTCTGTAACCCCCTCCAGCCCCGACACCCCTCCCTATCTCTGTAACCTCCAGCCCCTACACCTCTCCCTATCTCTGTAACCCCCTCCAGCCCCTACACCCCTCCCTATCTCTGTAACCCCCTCCAGCCCCTACACCCTTCCCTATCTCTGTAACCTCCTCCAGCCCCTACACCCCTCCCTATCTCTGTAACCTCCAGCCCCTACACCTCTCCCTATCTCTGTAACCCCCTCCAGCCCCTACACCCCTCTCTATCTCTGTAACCCCCTCCAGCCCCTACACCCCTCCCTCTCTCTGTAACCTCCTCCAGCCCCTACACCCCTCCCTATACCTGTAACCCCCTCCAGCCCCTACACCCCTCCCTATCTCTGTAACCCCCTCCAGCCCCTACACCCCTCCCTATCTCTGTAACCCCCTCCAGCCCCTACACCCCTCCCTATCTCTGTAACCTCCTCCAGCCCCTACACCCCTCCCTATCTCTGTAACCCCCTCCAGCCCCTACACCCCTCCCTATCTCTGTAACCCCCTCCAGCCCCTACACCCCTCCCTATCTCTGTAACCCCCTCCAGCCCCTACACCCCTCCCTATCTCTGTAACCCCCTCCAGCCCCGACACCCCTCCCTATCTCTGTAACCTCCAGCCCCTACACCTCTCCCTATCTCTGTAACCCCCTCCAGCCCCTACACCCCTCCCTATCTCTGTAACCCCCTCCAGCCCCTACACCCTTCCCTATCTCTGTAACCTCCTCCAGCCCCTACACCCCTCCCTATCTCTGTAACCTCCAGCCCCTACACCTCTCCCTATCTCTGTAACCTCCTCCAGCCCCTACACCCCTCTCTATCTCTGTAACCCCCTCCAGCCCCTACACCCCTCCCTCTCTCTGTAACCTCCTCCAGCCCCTACACCCCTCCCTATACCTGTAACCCCCTCCAGCCCCTACACCCCTCCCTATCTCTGTAACCCCCTCCAGCCCCTACACCCCTCCCTATCTCTGTAACCCCCTCCAGCCCCTACACCCCTCCCTATCTCTGTAACCCCCTCCAGCCCCTACACCCTCCCTATCTCTGTAACCTCCTCCAGCCCCTACACCCCTCCCTATCTCTGTAACCTCCGGCCCCTACACCCCTCCCTATCTCTGTAACCCCCTCCAGCCCCTACACCCCTCCCTATCTCTGTAACCCCCTCCAGCCCCTACACCCCTCCCTATCTCTGTAACCTCCTCCAGCCCCTACACCCCTCCCTATCTGCGTTACCTTCTCCAGCCCCACAATTTCTCTGGCGTATGCCCCCGATTTCCATCGCTCCGCCATTGGTGGCCGTGCCTTCAGCCGCCTGGGGGCTCTGAGATCTGGAACTCCCTCCCTAAACCTCTCCCCCTTCTCCCTCTCCTCCTTGAAGATGCTACTTCTTAAATCTCCATGGCTCCATCCTTCTGTTCCTCTCCTGTGCAGTGGGACGCGGCGTGCGGTCTGGGGGTGCTTGTCGCTCGCTCTGAACACATCCTCAGGGTCACCTTGAAGCGCTGAGTGCACCGATGATAAAAGCCGGGGTTAAGGGCTGAAAGCTGTTCGTTCTGTGCTGCGCTGCCTCAGCATGTACTCAGGGAAGGGTCCACATAGCGGCCAAGTCAATAAATCGTGGTCCCAGACAATGGTCGTGTTCGCTCAATGGGAGGCTATCCATCCTCAGTCAATCGACACTTGTCGTCTCGCTTCCCCACTCCCCACTCCCCCCTACCCCCCCCCCCGCCTCCCACTCGCTAATACCTCGGTAAATGGGATGAGATAATCCCACTAATGCAGGCTGAGTCACCCCGCAGATAAATTACAGCCACACGCTTCGAGACTGCCGCATTAAAGTAATTATCGCCATGTCTCGTCGAATGACCACAGCCACAGCACTCAAACTAATTCAAAGCGCAGCCCCCACTCCCCCCCCCCCCCGCCTCCCGAGATGTCTGCGTCCTCAAACTCTGCCCTCTCCAGCGTCCCTGATTCAAAATCACTCGCCCAGATTTGATCGAGGGGGTCTGGAGAGAGTCGAGAGAGAGAGAGACTGTTCCCATTGGTGGGAGGGTCGAGAATCAGAGGACACGGAGATTTAAAGTGAGAAAGAGGGAAGGAGAGAAGGATTGAAAGAGGGAAGGAGAGAAGGATTGAAAGAGGGAAGGAGAGAAAGTGGGAAGGAGGGAACGAGGGAAGGAGAGAAGGATTGAAAGAGGGAAGGAGAGAAAGTGGGAAGGAGGGAACGAGGGAAGGAGAGAAGGATTGAAAGAGGGAAGGAGAGAAAGTGGGAAGGAGGGAAGGAGAGAAGGATTGAAAGAGGGAAGGAGAGAAAGTGGGAAGGAGGGAACGAGGGAAGGAGAGAAGGATTGAAAGAGGGAAGGAGAGAAAGTGGGAAGGAGAGAAAGAGGGAAGGAGAGAAAGAGGGAAGGAGAGAAAGAGGGAAGGAGGGAAAGAGAGAAAGAGGGAAAGAGAGAAAGAGGGAAGGAGAGAAAGAGGGAAGGAGGGAAAGAGAGAAAGAGGGAAGGAGAGAAGGATTGAAAGAGGGAAGGAGAGAAAGTGGGAAGGAGAGAAAGTGGGAAGGAGGGAAAGAGGGAAGGAGAGAAAGAGGGAAGGAGGGAAAGAGGGAAGGCGCGAAAGAGGGAAGGAGAGAAGGAGGGAAAGAGGGAAGAAGGGAAAGAGAGAAGGAGAGAAGGAGAGAAAGAGGGAAGGAGGGAAAAAGGGAAGGAGAGAAGGAGGGAAAGAGGGAAGGAGGGAAAGAGAGAAGGAGGGAAAGAGGGAAGGAGAGAAAGAGGGAAGGAAGGAGAGAAGGAGGAAAAGAGATGAAGGAAAGCGGGAAAGCAAGAGAAAAAGAGGGAAGAAAAGAAGGAGAAAGAGGGAGGGAAAGAAAGAATGAACGAGAGAGAGCGAGAGGAGAGGACGGAAGGAAAGAACGAAACTCCCCTCTCTCCAGCCCCTTTCCCCCGCTCCAGACGTCCCAAAGCGCCTCACAGCCAATGAAGTGAGTTTGTTTGGAGTGCGCTCACTGTTGCATTGTGGGAAACGCCAATTTGCGCACAGCAAGCTCCCACACACAGCGCTGTGATAATGACCCGGATCGTCCGGTGTTTGTTTTAGCGGCGTCACTCGGTATTTGCGGCCGGCAGACCCTGTGCCACGAGCCGTCGGGTTAATTTCTGCGTGTTTTATCCCCCTGCCCCGCAGTTTCCGCTGGACGAAAGACGGGAAATTTTTCGACCCGGCACTGGATCCCCGTGCCAGCATGAACAGGACGTCGGGCACTGTCATCATCGCCACCACCGGCAACGGTGTCTCCATCCGGGGTTACCGCGGCCTGTACCGCTGCTACGCCAGCAACGAGGGCGGGACCGCCATCTCCTCCAACATCAACCTCAACATCGAGAGTGAGTCCCACTCCCTCTACACTGTCCCATCAAACACTCCCAGGGCAGGTACAGGGGGTTAGATACAGAGTAAAGCTCCCTCTACACTGTCCCATCAAACACTCCCAGGGCAGGTACAGCACGGGGTTAGATACAGAGTAAAGCTCCCTCTACACTGTCCCATCAAACACTCCCAGGGCAGGTACAGGGGTTAGATACAGAGTAAAGCTCCCTCTACACTGTCCCATCAAACTCTCCCAGGGCAGGTACAGCACGGGGTTAGATACAGAGTAAAGCTCCCTCTGCACTGTCCCATCAAACACTCCCAGGGCAGGTACAGGGGGTTAGATACAGAGTAAAGCTCTCTCTACACTGTCCCATCAAACACTCCCAGGGCAGGTACAGGGGGTTAGATACAGAGTAAAGCTCTCTCTACACTGTCCCATCAAACACTCCCAGGGCAGGTACAGGGGGTTAGATACAGAGTAAAGCTCCCTCTACACTGTCCCATCAAACACTCCCAGGGCAGGTACAGGGGGTTAGATACAGAGCAAAGCTCCCTCTACACTGTCCCATCAAACACTCCCAGGGCAGGTACAGGGGGGTTAGATACAGAGTAAAGCTCCCTCTACACTGTCCCATCAAACACTCCCAGGGCAGGTACAGGGGTTTAGATACAGAGTAAAGCTCCCTCGACACTGTCCCATCAAACACTCCCAAGGCAGGTACAGGGGGTTAGATACAGAGTAAAGCTCTCTCTACACTGTCCCATCAAACACTCCCAGGGCAGGTACAGGGGGTTAGATACAGAGTAAAGCTCCCTCTACACTGTCCCATCAAACACTCCCAGGGCAGGTACAGGGGGGTTAGATACAGAGTAAAGCTCCCTCTACACTGTCCCATCAAACACTCCCAGGGCAGGTACAGGGGTTTAGATACAGAGTAAAGCTCTCTCTACACTGTCCCATCAAACACTCCCAGGGCAGGTACAGCACGGGGTTAGATACAGAGTAATGCTCCCTCTACACTGTCCCATCAAACAATCCGAGGGCAGGTACAGCACGGGGTTAGATACAGAGTAAAGCTCCCTCTACACTGTCCCATCAAACACTCCCAGGGCAGGTACAGGGGGTTAGATACAGAGTAAAGCTCCCTCTACACTGTCCCATCAAACACTCCCAGGGCAGGTACACAGGGTTAGATACAGAGTAAAGCTCTCTCTACACTGTCCCATCAAACACTCCCAGGGCAGGTACAGGGGGTTAGATACAGAGTAAAGCTCCCTCTACACTGTCCCATCAAACACTCCCAGGGCAGGTACAGGGGTTTAGATACAGAGTAAAGCTCCCTCTACACTGTCCCATCAAACACTCCCAGGGCAGGTACAGGGGGTTAGATACAGAGTAAAGCTCCCTCTACACTGTCCCATCAAACACTCCCAGGGCAGGTACAGCACGGGGTTAGATACAGAGTAAAGCTCCCTCTGCACTGTCCCATCAAACACTCCCAGGGCAGGTACAGGGGTTTAGATACAGAGTAAAGCTCCCTCTACACTGTCCCATCAAACACTCCCAGGGCAGGTACAGGGGGTTAGATACAGAGTAAAGCTCGCTCTACACTGTCCCATCAAACACTCCCAGGGCAGGTACAGTGGGGTTAGATACAGAGTAAAGCTCCCTCTACACTGTCCCATCAAACACTCCCAGGGCAGGTACAGGGGTTTAGATACAGAGTAAAGCTCTCTCTACACTGTCCCATCAAACACTCCCAGGGCAGGTACAGGGGGTTAGATACAGAGTAAAGCTCTCTCTACACTGTCCCATCAAACACTCCCAGGGCAGGTACAGGGGGTTAGATACAGAGTAAAGCTCCCTCTACACTGTCACATCAAACACTCCCAGGGCAGGTACAGGGGGTTAGATACAGAGTAAAGCTCCCTCTACACTGTCCCATCAAACACTCCCAGGGCAGGTACAGGGGGTTAGATACAGAGTAAAGCTCTCTCTACACTGTCCCATCAAACACTCCCAGAGCAGGGACAGGGGGTTAGATACAGAGTAAAGCTCCCTCTACACTGTCCCATCAAACACTCCCAGGGCAGGTACAGGGGGTTAGATACAGAGTAAAGCTCCCACTACACTGTCCCATCAAACACTCCCAGGGCAGGTACAGCATGGGGTTAGATACAGAGTAAAGCTCCCTCGACACTGTCCCATCAAACACTCCCAGGGCAGGTACAGGGGGGTTGGATATAGAGTAAAGCTCCCTCTACACTGTCCCATCAAACACTCCCAGGGCAGGTACAGGGAGTTAGATACAGAGTAAAGCTACCTCTACACTGTCCCATCAAACACTCCCAGGGCAGATACAGGGGGTTAGATACAGAGTAAAGCTCCCTCTACACTGTCCCATCAAACACTCCCAGGGCAGGTACAGGGGGTTAGATACAGAGCAAAGCTCCCTCTACACTGTCCCATCAAACACTCCCAGGGCAGGTACAGGGGGTTAGATACAGAGTAAAGCTCCCTCTACACTGTCCCATCAAACACTCCCAGGGCAGGTACAGGGGGTTAGATACAGAGTAAAGCTCTCTCTACACTGTCCCATCAAAAACTCCCAGGGCAGGTACAGGGGGTTAGATACAGAGTAAAGCTCCCTCCACACTGTCCCATCAAACACTCCCAGGGCAGGTACAGCACGGGGTTAGATACAGAGTAAAGCTTCCTCTGCACTGTCCCAACAAACACTCCCAGGGCAGGTACAAGGGGTTAGATACAGAGTAAAGCTCCCTCTACACTGTCCCATCAAACACTCCCAGGGCAGGTACAGGGGGTTAGATACAGAGTAAAGCTCTCTCTACACTGTCCCATCAAACACTCCCAGGGCAGGTACAGGGGGTTAGATACAGAGTAAAGCTCCCTCTACACTGTCCCATCAAACACTCCCAGGGCAGGTACAGGGGGTTAGATACAGAGTAAAGCTCCCTCTACACTGTCCCATCAAACACTCCCAGGGCAGGTACAGGGGGTTAGATACAGAGTAAAGCTCCCTCTACACTGTCTCATCAAACACTCCCAGGGCAGGTACAGGGGGTTAGATACAGAGTAAAGCTCCCTCTACACTGTCTCATCAAACACTCCCAGGGCAGGTACAGGGGGTTAGATACAGAGTAAAGCTCCCTCTACACTGTCCCATCAAACACTCCCAGGGCAGGTACAGGGGGGTTAGATACAGAGTAAAGCTCCCTCTACACTGTCCCATTAAACACTCCCAGGGCAGGTACAGGGGGTTAGATACAGAGTCAAGCTCCCTCTACACTGTCCCATCAAACACTCCCAGGGCAGGTACAGGGTGTTAGATACAGAGTAAAGGTCTCTCTACACTGTCCCATCAAACACTCCCAGGGCAGGGACAGGGGGTTAGATACAGAGTAAAGCTCCCTCTACACTGTCCCATCAAACACTCCCAGGGCAGCTACAGGGGGTTAGATACAGAGTAAAGCTCCCTCTACACTGTCCCATCAAACACTCCCAGGGCAGGTACAGGGGGTTAGATACAGAGTAAAGCTCCCTCTACACTGTCCCATCAAACACTCCCAGGGCAGGTACAGGGGGTTAGATACAGAGTAAAGCTCCCTCTACACTGTCCCATCAAACACTCCCAGGGCAGGTACAGCACGGGGTGAGATACAGAGTAATGCTCCCTCTACACTGTCCCATCAAACACTCCGAGGGCAGGTACAGCACGGGGTTAGATACAGAGTAAAGCTCCCTCTACACAGTCCCATCAAACATTCCAGGGCAGGGACAAGGGGTTAGATACAGAGTAAAGCTCCCTCTACACTGTCCCATCAAACAATCCCAGGGCAGGTACAGGGGGTTAGATACAGAGTAAAGCTCTCTCTACACTGTCCCATCAAACACTCCCAGGGCAGGTACAGGGGGTTAGATACAGAGTAAAGCTCCCTCTACACTGTCCCATCAAACACTCCCAGGGCAGGTACAGGGGGTTAGATACAGAGTAAAGCTCCCTCTACACTGTCCCATCAAACACTCCCAGGGCAGGTACAGGGGGTTAGATGCAGAGTAAAGCTCCCTCTACACTGTCTCATCAAACACTCCCAGGGCAGGTACAGGGGGTTAGATACAGAGTAAAGCTCCCTCTACACTGTCCCATCAAACACTCCCAGGGCAGGTACAGCATGGGGTTAGATACAGAGTAAAGCTCCCTCGACACTGTCCCATCAAACACTCCCAGGGCAGGTACAGCACGGGGTTAGATACAGAGTAAAGCTCCCTCTACACTGTCCCATCAAACACTCCCAGGGCAGGTACAGGGGGTTAGATACGGAGTAAAGCTCCCTCCACACTGTCCCATCAAACACTCCCAGGGCAGGTACAGGGGGTTAGATACAGAGTAAAGCTCCCTCTACACTGTCCCATCAAACACTCCCAGGGCAGGTACAGGGGGTTAGATACAGAGTAAAGCTGCCTCCACACTGTCCCATCAAACACTCCCAGGGCAGGTACAGGGGTTTAGATACAGAGTAAAGCTCCCTGTACACTGTCCCATCAAACACTCCGAGGACAGGTACAGGGGGTTAGATACAGAGTAAAGCTCCCTCGACACTGTCCCATCAAACACTCCCAGGGCAGGTACAGGGGGTTAGATACAGAGTAAAGCTCCCTCTACACTGTCCCATCAAACACTCCCAGCGCAGGTTCAGGGGGTAGGATAGAGAGTAAAGCTCCCTCTACACTGTCCCGTCAAACACTCCCAGGGCAGGTACAGGGGGTTAGATACGGAGTAAAGCTCCCTCCACACTGTCCCATCAAACACTCCCAGGGCAGGTACAGGGGGTTAGATACAGAGTAAAGCTCCCTCTACACTGTCCCATCAAACACTCCCAGGGCAGGTACAGGGGGTTAGATAGAGAGTAAAGCTCCCTCTACATTGTCCCATCAAACACTCCCAGGGCAGGTACAGGGGGTTAGATACAGAGTAAAGCTCCCTCTACACTGTCCCATCAAGCACTCCTAGGGCAGGTACAGGGGGTTAGATACAGAGTAAAGCTCCCTCTACACTATCCCATCAAACACTCCCAGGGCAGGTACAGGGGGTTAGATACAGAGTAAAGCTCCCTCTGCACTGTCCCATCAAACACTCCCAGGGCAGGTACAGGGGGTTAGATACAGAGTAAAGCTCCCTCTACACTGTCCCATCAAACACTCCCAGGGCAGGTACAGGGGGTTAGATACAGAGTAAAGCTCCCTCTACACTGTCCCATCAAACACTCCCAGGGCAGGTACAGGGGGTTAGATACAGAGTAAAGCTCCCTCTACACTGTCCCATCAAACACTCCCAGGGCAGGTACAGGGGATTAGATACAGAATAAAGCTCCCTCGACACTGTCCCATCAAACACTACATTAATCCTGTTTTAACAACAGTTTTTCACTCCTCATTACTTCACCTGCTCATTCAGGGAATTCAAATTGCACTCTAAATGGGATCTTTCCTGCTGATAGAATTCTCTAGAAACCAATTGGGATTCTTTCAATAAAATAAATGAATTTAACACACAGTTTGAATATAATATGCGCATGTTCAGTGAGAAGTGATGATGCCCAGATGTGTCTGTGCATCCGTGTTAAACTGTCCGAATATTTAGTAAGTTCTGTGATACAGTCAGTGACACAGGGTGCTGGGGGAGAGGGGTTACTGAGTGACAGTGTGAGGGAGCTGGATTAACATCAGTACAGATACAGTCAGTAACACAGGGCGCTGGGGGAGAGGGGTTACTGAGTGACAGTGTGAGGGAGCTGGATTAACATCAGTACAGATACAGTCAGTAACACAGGGTGCTGGGGGAGAGGGGTTACTGAGTGACAGTGTGAGGGAGCTGGATTAACATCAGTACAGATACAGTCAGTAACACAGGGTGCTGGGGGAGAGGGGTTACTGAGTGACAGTGTGAGGGAGCTGGATTAACATCAGTACAGATACAGTCAGTAACACACGGTGCTGGGGGAGAGGGGTTACTGAGTGACAGTGTGAGGGAGCTGGATTAACATCAGTACAGATACAGTCAGTAACACAGGGTGCTGGGGGAGAGGGGTTACTGAGTGACAGTGTGAGGGAGCTGGATTAACATCAGTACAGATACAGTCAGTAACACAGGGTGCTGGGGGAGAGGGGTTACTGAGTGACAGTGTGAGGGAGCTGGATTAACATCAGTACAGATACAGTCAGTGACACAGGGTGCTGGGGGAGAGGGGTTACAGAGTGACAGTGTGAGGGAGCTGGATTAACATCAGTACAGATACAGTCAGTAACACAGGGTGCTGGGGGAGAGGGGTTACTGAGTGACAGTGTGAGGGAGCTGGATTAACATCAGTACAGATACAGTCAGTAACACGGTGTGCTGGGGGAGAGGGGTTACTGAGTGGCAGTGTGAGGGAGCTGGATTAACATCAGTACAGATACAGTCAGTAACACAGGGCGCTGGGGGAGAGGGGTTACTGAGTGACAGTGTGAGGGAGCTGGATTAACATCAGTACAGATACAGTCAGTAACACAGGGCGCTGGGGGAGAGGGGTTACTGAGTGACAGTGTGAGGGAGCTGGATTAACATCAGTACAGATACAGTCAGTAACACAGGGTGCTGGGGGAGAGGGGTTACTGAGTGACAGTGTGAGGGAGCTGGATTAACATCAGTACAGATACAGTCAGTAACACAGGGCGCTGGGGGAGAGGGGTTACTGAGTGACAGTGTGAGGGAGCTGGATTAACATCAGTACAGATACAGTCAGTAACACAGTGTGCTGGGGGAGAGGGGTTACTGAGTGACAGTGTGAGGGAGCTGGATTAACATCAGTAGAGATACAGTCAGTAACACGGGGCGCTAGGGGAGAGGGGTTACTGAGTGACAGTGTGAGGGAGCTGGATTAACATCAGTAGAGATACAGTCAGTAACACAGTGTGCTGGGGGAGAGGGGTTACTGATTGACAGTGTGAGGGAGCTGGATTAACATCAGTACAGATACAGTCAGTAACACAGGGCACTGGGGAAGAGGGGTTACTGAGTGACAGTGAGAGGGAGCTGGATTAACATCAGTAGAGATACAGTCAGTAACACAGGGCGCTGGGGGAAAGGGGTTACTGAGTGACAGTGTGAGGGAGCTGGATTAACATCAGTACAGATACAGTCAGTAACACAGGGCGCTGGGGGAGAGGGGTTACTGAGTGACAGTGTGAGGGAGCTGGATTAACATCAGTACAGATACAGTCAGTAACACAGGGTGCTGGGGGAGAGGGGTTACTGAGTGACAATGTGAGGGAGCTGGATTAACATCAGTACAGATACAGTCAGTAACACAGGGCGCTGGGGGAGAGGGGTTACTGAGTGACAGTGTGAGGGAGCTGGATTAACATCAGTACAGATACAGTCAGTAACACAGTGTGCTGGGGGAGAGGGGTTACTGAGTGACAGTGTGAGGGAGCTGGATTAACATCAGTACAGATACAGTCAGTAACACAGGGTGCTGGGGGAGAGGGGTTACTGAGTGACAGTGTGAGGGAGCTGGATTAACATCAGTAGAGATACAGTCAGTAACACAGGGCGCTGGGGGAGAGGGGTTACAGAGTGACAGTGTGAGGGAGCTGGATTAACATCAGTACAGATACAGTCAGTAACACAGGGTGCTGGGGGGAGAGGGGTTACTGAGTGACAGTGTGAGGGAGCTGGATTAACATCAGTTCAGATACAGTCAGTAACACAGGGCGCTGGGGGAGAGGGGTTACTGAGTGACAGTGTGAGGGAGCTGGATTAACATCAGTACAGATACAGTCAGTAACACTGGGTGCTGGGGGAGAGGGGTTACTGAGTGACAGTGTGAGGGAGCTGGATTAACATCAGTACAGATACAGTCAGTAACACAGGGTGCTGGGGGAGAGGGGTTACTGAGTGACAGTGTGAGGGAGCTGGATTAACATCAGTACAGATACAGTCAGTAACACAGGGCGCTGGGGGAGAGGGGTTACTGAGTGACAGTGTGAGGGAGCTGGATTAACATCAGTACAGATACAGTCAGTAACACAGGGCGCTGGGGGAGAGGGGTTACTGAGTGACAGTGTGAGGGAGCTGGATTAAGATCAGTACAGATACAGTCAGTAACACAGGGCACTGGGGGAGAGGGGTTACTGAGTGACAGTGTGAGGGAGCTGGATTAACATCAGTACAGATACAGTCAGTAACACAGGGCGCTGGGGGAGAGGGGTTACTGAGTGACAGTGTGAGGGAGCTGGAATAACATCAGTAGAGATACAGTCAGTAACACAGGGCGCTGGGGGAGAGGGGTTACTGAGTGACAGTGTGAGGGAGCTGGATTAACATCAGTACTAATACAGTCAGTAACACAGGGTGCTGGGAGAGAGGGGTTACTGAGTGACAGTGTGAGGGAGCTGGATTAACATCAGTAGAGATACAGTCAGTAACACAGGGTGCTGGGGGAGAGGGGTTACTGAGTGACAGTGTGAGGGAGCTGGATTAACATCAGTACAGATACAGTCAGTAACACAGGGTGCTGGGGGAGAGGGGTTACTGAGTGACAGTGTGAGGGAGCTGGATTAACATCAGTACAGATACAGTCAGTGACACAGGGCGCTGGGGGAGAGGGGTTACTGAGTGACAGTGTGAGGGAGCTGGATTAACATCAGTAGAGATACAGTCAGTAACACAGGGCGCTGGGGGAGAGGGGTTACTGAGTGACAGTGTGAGGGAGCTGGATTAACATCAGTACAGATACAGTCAGTAACACAGGGCACTGGGGGAGAGGGGTTACTGAGTGACAGTGTGAGGGAGCTGGATTAACATCAGTACTAATACAGTCAGTAACACAGTGTGCTGGGGGAGAGGGGTTACTGAGTGACAGTGTGAGGGAGCTGGATTAACATCAGTAGAGATACAGTCAGTAACACAGGGTGCTGGGGGAGAGGGGTTACTGAGTGACAGTGAGAGGGAGCTGCATTAACATCAGTAGAGATATAGTCAGTAACACGGGGCGCTGGGGGAGAGGGGTTACTGAGTGACAGTGTGAGGGAGCTGGATTAACATCAGTAGAGATACAGTCAGTAACACCGGGTGCTGGGGGAGAGGGGTTACTGAGTGACAGTGTGAGGGAGCTGGATTAACATCAGTACAGATACAGTCAGTAACACAGTGTGCTGGGGGAGAGGGGTTACTGAGTGACAGTGTGAGGGAGCTGGAATAACATCAGTACAGATACAGTCAGTAACACAGGGCGCTGGGGGAGAGGGGTTACTGAGTGACAGTGTGAGGGAGCTGGATTAACATCAGTACAGATACAGTCAGTAACACAGGGTGCTGGGGGAGAGGGGTTACTGAGTGACAGTGTGAGGGAGCTGGAATAACATCAGTACAGATACATAGAAACATAGAAACATAGAAAATAGGTGCAGGAGTAGGCCATTCGGCCGTTCTAGCCTGCTCCGCCATTCAATGAGTTCATGGCTGAACATGCAACTTCAGTACCCCATTCCTGCTTTCTCACCATACCCCTTGATCCCCCGAGTAGTAAGGACTTAATCTAACTCCCTTTTGAATATTTTTAGTGAATTGGCCTCAACAACTTTCTGTGGTAGAGAATTCCACAGGTTCACCACTCTCTGGGTGAAGAAGTTTCTCCTCATCTCGGTCCTAAATGGCTTACCCCTTATCCTTAGACTGTGTCCCCTGGTTCTGGACTTCCCAAACATCGGGAACATTCTTCCTGCATCTAACCTGTCCAAACCTGTCAGAATTTTAAACGTTTCTATGAGGTCCCCTCTCATTCTTCTGAACTCCAGTGAATACAAGCCCAGTTGATCCAGTCTTTCTTGAAAGGTCAGTCCCGCCATCCCGGGAATCAGTCTGGTGAACCTTCGCTGCACTCCCTCAATAGCAAGAATGTCCTTCCTCAAGTTAGGAGACCAAAACTGTACACAATACTCCAGGTATGGACTCACCAAGGCCTGTACAACTGTAGCAACACCTCCCTGCCCCTGTACTCAAATCCCCTCGCTATGAAGGCCAACATGCCATTTGCTTTCTTAACTGCCTGCTGTACCTGCATGCCAACCTTCAATGACTGATGTACCATGACACCCAGGTCTCTTTGCACCTCCCCTTTTCCTAATCTGTCACCATTCAGATAATAGTCTGTCTCTCTGTTTTTACCACCAAAGTGGATAACCTCACATTTATCCACATTATACTTCATCTGCCATGCATTTGCCCACTCACCTAACCTATCCAAGTCGCTCTGCAGCCTCATAGCATCCTCCTCGCAGCTCACACTGCCACCTAACTTAGTGTCATCCGCAAATTTGGAGATACTACATTTAATCCCCTCGTCTAAATCATTAATGTACAGTGTAAACAGCTGGGGCCCCAGCACAGAACCTTGCGGTACCCCACTAGTCACTGCCTGCCATTATGAAAAGTCCCCATTTACTCCTACTCTTTGCTTCCTGTCTGACAACCAGTTCTCAATCCACGTCAGCACACTACCCCCAATCCAATGTGCTTTAACTTTGCACATTAATCTCCTGTGTGGGACCTTGTCGAAAGCCTTCTGAAAGTCCAAATATACCACATCAACTGGTTCTCCCTTGTCCACTTTACTGGAAACATCCTCAAAAAATTCCAGAAGGTTTGTCAAGCATGATTTCCCTTTCACAAATCCATGCTGACTTGGACCTATCATGTCACCTCTTTCCAAATGCACTGCTATGACATCCTTAAGAATTGATTCCATCATTTTACCCACTACTGAGGTCAGGCTGACCGGTCTATGATTCCCTGTTTTCTCTCTCCCTCCTTTTTTAAAAAGTGGGGTTACATTGGCTACCCTCCACTCGATCGGAACTGATCCAGAGTTAATGGAATGTTGGAAAATGACTGTCAATGCATCCGCTATTTCCAAGGCCACCTGCTTAAGTACTCTGGGATGCAGTCCATCAGGCCCTGAAGATTTATTGGCCTTCAATCCCATCAATTTCCCCAACACAGTCAGTAACACAGGGCGCTGGGGGAGAGGGGTTACTGAGTGACAGTGTGAGAGAGCTGGATTAACATCAGTACAGATACAGTCAGTAACACAGGGTGCTGGGGGAGAGGGCTTACTGAGTGACAGTGTGAGGGAGCTGGATTAACATCAGTAGAGATACAGTCAGTAACACAGAGAGCTGGGGGAGAGGGCTTAGTGAGTGACAGTGTGAGGGAGCTGGATTAACATCAGTACAGATACAGTCAGTAACACAGGGTGCTGGGGGAGAGGGGTTACTGAGTGACAGTGTGAGGGAGCTGGATTAACATCAGTTCAGATACAGTCAGTAACACAGGGCGCTGGGGGAGAGGGGTTACTGAGTGACAGTGTGAGGGAGCTGGATTAACATCAGTACAGATACAGTCAGTAACACAGGGTGCTGGGGGAGAGGGGTTACTGAGTGACAGTGAGAGGGAGCTGCATTAACATCAGTAGAGATATAGTCAGTAACACGGGGCGCTGGGGGAGAGGGGTTACTGAGTGACAGTGTGAGGGAGCTGGATTAACATCAGTAGAGATACAGTCAGTAACACCGGGTGCTGGGGGAGAGGGGTTACTGAGTGACAGTGTGAGGGAGCTGGAATAACATCAGTACAGATACAGTCAGTAACACAGTGTGCTGGGGGAGAGGGGTTACTGAGTGACAGTGTGAGGGAGCTGGATTAACATCAGTACAGATACAGTCAGTAACACAGGGCGCTGGGGGAGAGGGGTTACTGAGTGACAGTGTGAGGGAGCTGGATTAACATCAGTACAGATACAGTCAGTAACACAGGGCACTGGGGGAGAGGGGTTACTGAGTGACAGTGTGAGGGAGCTGGATTAACATCAGTACTAATACAGTCAGTAACACAGTGTGCTGGGGGAGAGGGGTTACTGAGTGACAGTGTGAGGGAGCTGGATTAACATCAGTAGAGATACAGTCAGTAACACAGGGTGCTGGGGGAGAGGGGTTACTGAGTGACAGTGTGAGGGAGCTGGATTAACATCAGTACAGATACAGTCAGTGACACAGGGCGCTGGGGGAGAGGGGTTACTGAGTGACAGTGTGAGGGAGCTGGATTAACATCAGTACAGATACAGTCAGTAACACAGGGCGCTGGGGGAGAGGGGTTACTGAGTGACAGTGTGAGGGAGCTGGATTAACATCAGTACAGATACAGTCAGTAACACAGGGTGCTGGGGGAGAGGGGTTACTGAGTGACAGTGAGAGGGAGCTGGATTAACATCAGTAGAGATATAGTCAGTAACACGGGGCGCTGGGGGAGAGGGGTTACTGAGTGACAGTGTGAGGGAGCTGGATTAACATCAGTAGAGATACAGTCAGTAACACCGGGTGCTGGGGGAGAGGGGTTACTGAGTGACAGTGTGAGGGAGCTGGATTAACATCAGTACAGATACAGTCAGTAACACAGTGTGCTGGGGGAGAGGGGTTACTGAGTGACAGTGTGAGGGAGCTGGAATAACATCAGTACAGATACATAGAAACATAGAAACATAGAAAATAGGTGCAGGAGTCGGCCATTCGGCCGTTCTAGCCTGCTCCGCCATTCAATGAGTTCATGGCTGAACATGCAACTTCAGTACCCCATTCCTGCTTTCTCACCATACCCCTTGATCCCCCGAGTAGTAAGGACTTAATCTAACTCCCTTTTGAATATTTTTAGTGAATTGGCCTCAACAACTTTCTGTGGTAGAGAATTCCACAGGTTCACCACTCTCTGGGTGAAGAAGTTTCTCCTCATCTCGGTCCTAAATGGCTTACCCCTTATCCTTAGACTGTGTCCCCTGGTTCTGGACTTCCCAAACATCGGGAACATTCTTCCTGCATCTAACCTGTCCAAACCTGTCAGAATTTTAAACGTTTCTATGAGGTCCCCTCTCATTCTTCTGAACTCCAGTGAATACAAGCCCAGTTGATCCAGTCTTTCTTGAAAGGTCAGTCCCGCCATCCCGGGAATCAGTCTGGTGAACCTTCGCTGCACTCCCTCAATAGCAAGAATGTCCTTCCTCAAGTTAGGAGACCAAAACTGTACACAATACTCCAGGTATGGACTCACCAAGGCCTGTACAACTGTAGCAACACCTCCCTGCCCCTGTACTCAAATCCCCTCGCTATGAAGGCCAACATGCCATTTGCTTTCTTAACTGCCTGCTGTACCTGCATGCCAACCTTCAATGACTGATGTACCATGACACCCAGGTCTCTTTGCACCTCCCCTTTTCCTAATCTGTCACCATTCAGATAATAGTCTGTCTCTCTGTTTTTACCACCAAAGTGGATAACCTCACATTTATCCACATTATACTTCATCTGCCATGCATTTGCCCACTCACCTAACCTATCCAAGTCGCTCTGCAGCCTCATAGCATCCTCCTCGCAGCTCACACTGCCACCTAACTTAGTGTCATCCGCAAATTTGGAGATACTACATTTAATCCCCTCATCTAAATCATTAATGTACAGTGTAAACAGCTGGGGCCCCAGCACAGAACCTTGCGGTACCCCACTAGTCACTGCCTGCCATTATGAAAAGTCCCCATTTACTCCTACTCTTTGCTTCCTGTCTGACAACCAGTTCTCAATCCACGTCAGCACACTACCCCCAATCCAATGTGCTTTAACTTTGCACATTAATCTCCTGTGTGGGACCTTGTCGAAAGCCTTCTGAAAGTCCAAATATACCACATCAACTGGTTCTCCCTTGTCCACTTTACTGGAAACATCCTCAAAAAATTCCAGAAGGTTTGTCAAGCATGATTTCCCTTTCACAAATCCATGCTGACTTGGACCTATCATGTCACCTCTTTCCAAATGCACTGCTATGACATCCTTAAGAATTGATTCCATCATTTTACCCACTACTGAGGTCAGGCTGACCGGTCTATGATTCCCTGTTTTCTCTCTCCCTCCTTTTTTAAAAAGTGGGGTTACATTGGCTACCCTCCACTCGATCGGAACTGATCCAGAGTTAATGGAATGTTGGAAAATGACTGTCAATGCATCCGCTATTTCCAAGGCCACCTGCTTAAGTACTCTGGGATGCAGTCCATCAGGCCCTGAAGATTTATTGGCCTTCAATCCCATCAATTTCCCCAACACAGTCAGTAACACAGGGCGCTGGGGGAGAGGGGTTACTGAGTGACAGTGTGAGAGAGCTGGATTAACATCAGTACAGATACAGTCAGTAACACAGGGTGCTGGGGGAGAGGGCTTACTGAGTGACAGTGTGAGGGAGCTGGATTAACATCAGTAGAGATACAGTCAGTAACACAGAGAGCTGGGGGAGAGGGCTTAGTGAGTGACAGTGTGAGGGAGCTGGATTAACATCAGTACAGATACAGTCAGTAACACAGGGTGCTGGGGGAGAGGGGTTACTGAGTGACAGTGTGAGGGAGCTGGATTAACATCAGTTCAGATACAGTCAGTAACACAGGGCGCTGGGGGAGAGGGGTTACTGAGTGACAGTGTGAGGGAGCTGGATTAACATCAGTACAGATACAGTCAGTAACACTGGGTGCTGGGGGAGAGGGGTTACTGAGTGACAGTGTGAGGGAGCTGGATTAACATCAGTACAGATACAGTCAGTAACACAGGGTGCTGGGGGAGAGGGGTTACTGAGTGACAGTGTGAGGGAGCTGGATTAACATCAGTACAGATACAGTCAGTAACACAGGGCGCTGGGGGAGAGGGGTTACTGAGTGACAGTGTGAGGGAGCTGGATTAACATCAGTACAGATACAGTCAGTAACACAGGGCGCTGGGGGAGAGGGGTTACTGAGTGACAGTGTGAGGGAGCTGGATTAACATCAGTACAGATACAGTCAGTAACACAGGGTGCTGGGGGAGAGGGGTTACTGAGTGACAGTGTGAGGGAGCTGGATTAACATCAGTACAGATACAGTCAGTAACACAGGGCGCTGGGGGAGAGGGGTTACTGAGTGACAGTGTGAGGGAGCTGGATTAACATCAGTACAGATACAGTCAGTAACACTGGGTGCTGGGGGAGAGGGGTTACTGAGTGACAGTGTGAGGGAGCTGGATTAACATCAGTACAGATACAGTCAGTAACACAGGGTGCTGGGGGAGAGGGGTTACTGAGTGACAGTGTGAGGGAGCTGGATTAACATCAGTACAGATACAGTCAGTAACACAGGGCGCTGGGGGAGAGGGGTTACTGAGTGACAGTGTGAGGGAGCTGGATTAACATCAGTACAGATACAGTCAGTAACACAGGGCGCTGGGGGAGAGGGGTTACTGAGTGACAGTGTGAGGGAGCTGGATTAACATCAGTACAGATACAGTCAGTAACACAGGGTGCTGGGGGAGAGGGGTTACTGAGTGACAGTGTGAGGGAGCTGGATTAACATCAGTCGAGATACAGTCAGTAACACAGGGCGCTGGGGGAGAGGGGTTACTGAGTGACAGTGTGAGGGAGCTGGATTAACATCAGTAGAGATACAGTCAGTAACACAGGGCGCTGGGGGAGAGGGGTTACTGAGTGACAGTGTGAGGGAGCTGGATTAACATCAGTACAGATACAGTCAGTAACACAGGGCACTGGGGGAGAGGGGTTACTGAGTGACAGTGTGAGGGAGCTGGATTAACATCAGTACAGATACAGTCAGTAACATAGGGCACTGGGGGAGAGGGGTTACTGAGTGACAGTGTGAGGGAGCTGGATTAACATCAGTACAGATACAGTCAGTAACACAGGGCGCTGGGGGAGAGGGGTTACTGAGTGACAGTGTGAGGGAGCTGGATTAACATCAGTACAGATACAGTCAGTGACACAGGGCGCTGGGGGAGAGGGGTTACTGAGTGACAGTGTGAGGGAGCTGGATTAACATCAGTACAGATACAGTCAGTAACACAGGGCGCTGGGGGAGAGGGGTTACTGAGTGACAGTGTGAGGGAGCTGGATTAACATCAGTACAGATACAGTCAGTAACACAGGGCGCTGGGGGAGAGGGGTTACTGAGTGACAGTGTGAGGGAGCTGGATTAACATCAGTACAGATACAGTCAGTAACACAGGGTGCTGGGGGAGAGGGGTTACTGAGTGACAGTGAGAGGGAGCTGCATTAACATCAGTAGAGATATAGTCAGTAACACGGGGCGCTGGGGGAGAGGGGTTACTGAGTGACAGTGTGAGGGAGCTGGATTAACATCTGTACAGATACAGTCAGTAACACCGGGTGCTGGGGGAGAGGGGTTACTGAGTGACAGTGTGAGGGAGCTGGATTAACATCAGTACAGATACAGTCAGTGACACAGGGTGCTCGGGGAGAGGGGTTACTGAGTGACAGTGTGAGGGAGCTGGATTAACATCAGTACAGATACAGTCAGTAACACAGGGCGCTGGGGGAGAGGGGTTACTGAGTGACAGTGTGAGGGAGCTGGATTAACATCAGTACAGATACAGTCAGTAACACAGGGCGCTGGGGGAGAGGGGTTACTGAGTGACAGTGTGAGGGAGCTGGATTAACATCAGTAGAGATACAGTCAGTAACACAGGGCGCTGGGGGAGAGGGGTTACTGAGTGACAGTGTGAGGGAGCTGGATTAACATCAGTACAGATACAGTCAGTAACACAGTGTGCTGGGGGAGAGGGGTTACTGAGTGACAGTGTGAGGGAGCTGGAATAACATCAGTACAGATACAGTCAGTAACACAGGGTGCTGGGGGAGAGGGGTTACTGAGTGACAGTGTGAGGGAGCTGGAATAACATCAGTACAGATACATAGAAACATAGAAACATAGAAAATAGGTGCAGGAGTAGGCCATTCGGCCGTTCTAGCCTGCTCCGCCATTCAATGAGTTCATGGCTGAACATGCAACTTCAGTACCCCATTCCTGCTTTCTCACCATACCCCTTGATCCCCCGAGTAGTAAGGACTTAATCTAACTCCCTTTTGAATATTTTTAGTGAATTGGCCTCAACAACTTTCTGTGGTAGAGAATTCCACAGGTTCACCACTCTCTGGGTGAAGAAGTTTCTCCTCATCTCGGTCCTAAATGGCTTACCCCTTATCCTTAGACTGTGTCCCCTGGTTCTGGACTTCCCAAACATCGGGAACATTCTTCCTGCATCTAACCTGTCCAAACCCGTCAGAATTTTAAATGTTTCTATGAGGTCCCCTCTCATTCTTCTGAACTCCAGTGAATACAAGCCCAGTTGATCCAGTCTTTCTTGAAAGGTCAGTCCCGCCATCCCGGGAATCAGTCTGGTGAACCTTCGCTGCACTCCCTCAATAGCAAGAATGTCCTTCCTCAAGTTAGGAGACCAAAACTGTACACAATACTCCAGGTATGGACTCACCAAGGCCTGTACAACTGTAGCAACACCTCCCTGCCCCTGTACTCAAATCCCCTCGCTATGAAGGCCAACATGCCATTTGCTTTCTTAACTGCCTGCTGTACCTGCATGCCAACCTTCAATGACTGATGTACCATGACACCCAGGTCTCTTTGCACCTCCCCTTTTCCTAATCTGTCACCATTCAGATAATAGTCTGTCTCTCTGTTTTTACCACCAAAGTGGATAACCTCACATTTATCCACATTATACTTCATCTGCCATGCATTTGCCCACTCACCTAACCTATCCAAGTCGCTCTGCAGCCTCATAGCATCCTCCTCGCAGCTCACACTGCCACCCAACTTAGTGTCATCCGCAAATTTGGAGATACTACATTTAATCCCCTCATCTAAATCTTTAATATACAATGTAAACAGCTGGGGCCCCAGCACAGAACCTTGCGGTACCCCACTAGTCACTGCCTGCCATTATGAAAAGTCCCCATTTACTCCTACTCTTTGCTTCCTGTCTGACAACCAGTTCTCAATCCACGTCAGCACACTACCCCCAATCCAATGTGCTTTAACTTTGCACATTAATCTCCTGTGTGGGACCTTGTCGAAAGCCTTCTGAAAGTCCAAATATACCACATCAACTGGTTCTCCCTTGTCCACTTTACTGGAAACATCCTCAAAAAATTCCAGAAGGTTTGTCAAGCATGATTTCCCTTTCACAAATCCATGCTGACTTGGACCTATCATGTCACCTCTTTCCAAATGCACTGCTATGACATCCTTAAGAATTGATTCCATCATTTTACCCACTACTGAGGTCAGGCTGACCGGTCTATGATTCCCTGTTTTCTCTCTCCCTCCTTTTTTAAAAAGTGTGGTTACATTGGCTACCCTCCACTCGATCGGAACTGATCCAGAGTTAATGGAATGTTGGAAAATGACTGTCAATGCATCCGCTATTTCCAAGGCCACCTGCTTAAGTACTCTGGGATGCAGTCCATCAGGCCCTGAAGATTTATTGGCCTTCAATCCCATCAATTTCCCCAACACAGTCAGTAACACAGGGCGCTGGGGGAGAGGGGTTACTGAGTGACAGTGTGAGAGAGCTGGATTAACATCAGTACAGATACAGTCAGTAACACAGGGTGCTGGGGGAGAGGGCTTACTGAGTGACAGTGTGAGGGAGCTGGATTAACATCAGTAGAGATACAGTCAGTAACACAGAGAGCTGGGGGAGAGGGCTTAGTGAGTGACAGTGTGAGGGAGCTGGATTAACATCAGTACAGATACAGTCAGTAACACAGGGTGCTGGGGGAGAGGGGTTACTGAGTGACAGTGTGAGGGAGCTGGATTAACATCAGTCGTGAGGCATGAACAGTAATTTCTGAAGGTGATGGGCAGGGTTTTGTTTCCCTGATATCATTCTGAGACTGTTATGTCAACATGTTTTCAATGAAATATTCTGATTAAATCTGTCAGCTGTGGCTCCGTGGATAACAGTCTCCTCTGAGTCAGAAGTTCGTAGGTTCGAGTTCCACTCCAGAGACCAGCACAAAAGTCTCAGCTGACACTCCCAACGGAGTGCCGAGGGAGCGCCGCACTGTCGGAGGGGCAGTACTGAGGGAGTGCCGCACTGTCGGAGGGGCTGTACTGAGGGAGCCCCGCACTGTCGGAGGGGCGGTACTGAGGGAGCGCCGCACTGTCGGAGGGGCAGTACTGAGGGAGCCCCGCACTGTCGGAGGGGCGGTACTGAGGGAGCGCCGCACTGTCGGAGGGGCAGTACTGAGGGAGCCCCGCACTGTCGGAGGGGCTGTACTGAGGGAGCGCCGCACTGTCGGAGGGGCAGTACTGAGGGAGCGCCGCACTGTCGGAGGGGCGGTACTGAGGGAGTGCCGCACTGTCGGAGGGGCAGTACTGAGGGAGCCCCGCACTGTCGGAGGGGCTATATTTCGGGATGAGACGTTAAACCGAGGACCCGTCTGCCCTCTCGGGCGGATGTAAAAGATCCCGGGGCCACTATTGGAAGAAGAGCAGGGGGAGTTCTCCCCGGGGTCCTGGGGCCAATATTTGTCCCTCGACCAACATCACTAAAACAGACGCTCCGGGTCATTATCACATCGCTGTGTGTGTGGGATCTTGCTGTGCGCAGGTTGGCCGCGCTTCCTACGTTACAACAGTGAGCGCACTTCCAAAAAAAAAGTTCTTCGTTGGCCGTCAGGCGCTTTGGGACATCTGAAAGGCGCTATTGAAATGTAATTCTTTTTAATTTCATTCCTTAGGCACCCCTAAGTGGCCCAAGGAGAGCATCCGGCACTTTGAGAGAGAGGAGGGACAGTCGTTCCAGTTACAGTGCAACCTTCCAGCCAGCATGGCCTCTTCGATGATCATCTGGATGACGAGCAGTGAGTATACCGCCCCCAACCCCACTGTGTCGGATCCCCCATCACCCCTCCCTCTGGCCCCACGCTCCCTCCCCCTCTTCATTACTCCTTTTGTTTTTGTGAGTTGAGAATATTCCGCTGGACGTGAAACCAAAACGCAGTCGTGTGTGTGTGTGAGAGTGTGTGTGTGAGAGTGTGTGAGAGTGTGTGAGTGTGAGAGTGTGTGAGAGTGTGTGAGAGTGTGTGACGGAGAGAGTGTGTGTGATGGAGAGAGTGTGTGTGAGCGAGAGTGTGTGAGAGTGTGTGAGAGTGTGTGACGGAGAGAGTGTGTGTGATGGAGAGAGTGTGTGTGAGCGAGAGTGTGTGTGAGTGTGTGTGACGGAGAGAGTGTGTGTGATGGAGAGAGTGTGTGTGATGGAGAGTGTGTGAGTGAGAGTGTGTGTGAGAGTGTGTGTGATGGAGAGAGTGTGTGTGAGCGAGAGTGTGTGAGTGAGAGTGTGTGTGAGAGTGTGTGTGATGGAGAGAGTGTGTGTGAGCGAGAGTGTGTGTGAGCGAGAGAGTGTGTGTGAGTGTGTGTGATGGAGAGAGTGTGTGTGAGCGAGAGTGTGTGTGAGCGAGAGTGTGTGAGCGAGAGTGTGTGAGAGTGTGTGAGTGAGAGTGTGTGTGAGAGTGTGTGTGATGGAGAGAGTGTGTGAGAGTGTGTGTGATGGAGAGAGTGTGTGTGAGCGAGAGTGTGTGTGAGCGAGAGTGTGTGTGAGCGAGAGTGTGTGTGTGAGTGTGTGTGATGGAGAGAGTGTGTGTGATAGAGAGAGTGTGTGTGATGGAGAGCGTGTGTGTGATGGAGAGAGTGTGTGTGAGCGAGAGTGTGTGTGAGTGTGTGTGACGGAGAGAGTGTGTGTGATGGAGAGAGTGTGTGTGATGGAGAGTGTGTGTGTGATGGAGAGAGTGTGTGTGATGGAGAGAGTGTGTGTGAGCGAGAGTGTGTGTGAGCGAGAGAGTGTGTGTGAGTGTGTGTGATGGAGAGAGAGTGTGTGTGAGCGAGAGTGTGTGTGAGCGAGAGTGTGTGAGCGAGAGTGTGTGAGAGTGTGTGAGTGAGAGTGTGTGTGAGAGTGTGTGTGATGGAGAGAGTGTGTGAGAGTGTGTGTGATGGAGAGAGTGTGTGTGAGCGAGAGTGTGTGTGAGCGAGAGTGTGTGTGTGAGTGTGTGTGATGGAGAGAGTGTGTGTGATAGAGAGAGTGTGTGTGATGGAGAGCGTGTGTGTGATGGAGAGAGTGTGTGTGAGCGAGAGTGTGTGTGAGTGTGTGTGACGGAGAGAGTGTGTGTGATGGAGAGAGTGTGTGTGATGGAGAGTGTGTGTGTGATGGAGAGAGTGTGTGTGATGGAGAGAGTGTGTGTGAGCGAGAGTGTGTGTGAGCGAGAGAGTGTGTGTGAGTGTGTGTGATGGAGAGAGAGTGTGTGATGGAGAGAGTGTGTGTGATGGAGAGAGTGTGTGTGAGCGAGAGTGTGTGTGAGCGATAGTGTGTGAGTGAGAGTGTGTGTGAGAGTGTGTGTGATGGAGAGAGTGTGTGAGAGTGTGTGTGATGGAGAGAGTGTGTGTGAGCGAGAGTGTGTGTGAGCGAGAGTGTGTGAGAGTGTGTGTGAGCAAGAATGTGTGTGAGCGAGAGTGTGTGAGCGAGAGTGTGTGTGAGTGTGTGTGAGAGAGTGTGTGTGATGGAGAGAGTGTGTGTGAGCGAGAGTGTGTGAGTGAGAGTGTGTGTGAGTGTGTGTGACGGAGAGAGTGTGTGTGATGGAGAGAGTGTGTGTGATGGAGAGCGTGTGTGTGATGGAGAGAGTGTGTGTGATGGAGAGAGTGTGTGTGAGCGAGAGTGTGTAAGTGAGAGTGTGTGTGAGTGTGTGTGATGGAGAGAGTGTGTGTGATGGAGAGAGTGTGTGTGATGGAGAGCGTGTGTGTGAGCGAGAGTGTGTGTGAGCGAGAGTGTGTGAGTGAGAGTGTGTGTGAGAGTGTGTGTGATGGAGAGAGTGTGTGAGAGTGTGTGTGATGGAGAGAGTGTGTGTGAGCGAGAGTGTGTGTGAGCGAGAGTGTGTGAGCGAGAGTGTGTGAGAGTGTGTGAGTGAGAGTGTGTGTGATGGAGAGAGTGTGTGAGAGTGTGTGTGATGGAGAGAGTGTGTGAGCGAGAGTGTGTGTGAGCGAGAGTGTGTGAGAGTGTGTGTGAGCGAGAATGTGTGTGAGCGAGAGTGTGTGAGCGAGAGTGTGTGTGAGTGTGTGTGATGGAGAGAGTGTGTGTGAGCGAGAGTGTGTGTGAGCGAGAGTATGTGTGAGTGTGTGTGACGGAGAGAGTGTGTGTGAGCGAGAGTGTGTGAGCGAGAGTGTGTGTGAGTGTGTGTGACGGAGAGAGTGTGTGTGATGGAGAGAGTGTGTGTGAGCGAGAGTGTGTGTGTGAGTGTGTGTGATGGAGAGAGTGTGTGTGATAGAGAGAGTGTGTGTAATGGAGAGAGTGTGTGTGATGGAGAGAGTGTGTGTGAGCGAGAGTGTGTGAGCGAGAGTGTGTGTGAGTGTGTGTGTGTGATGGAGAGAGTGTGTGTGAGCGAGAGTGTGTGTGAGCGAGAGTGTGTGTGAGTGTGTGTGATGGAGAGAGTGTGTGTGAGCGAGAGTGTGTGAGCGAGAGTGTGTGTGAGTGTGTGTGACGGAGAGAGTGTGTGTGATGGAGAGAGTGTGTGTGAGCGAGAGTGTGTGTGTGAGTGTGTGTGATGGAGAGAGTGTGTGTGATAGAGAGAGTGTGTGTAATGGAGAGAGTGTGTGTGATGGAGAGAGTGTGTGTGAGCGAGAGAGTGTGTGAGCGAGAGTGTGTGAGCGAGAGTGTGTGTGAGTGTGTGTGTGTGATGGAGAGAGTGTGTGTGAGCGAGAGTGTGTGTGAGCGAGAGAGTGTGTGAGTGTGTGTGATGGAGAGAGTGTGTGTGATGGAGAGAGTGTGTGTGAGCGAGAGTGTGTGTGAGCGAGAGTGTGTGAGCGAGAGTGTGTGAGAGTGTGTGAGTGAGAGTGTGTGTGAGAGTGTGTGTGATGGAGAGAGTGTGTGAGAGTGTGTGTGATGGAGAGAGTGTGTGTGAGCGAGAGTGTGTGTGAGCGAGAGTGTGTGTGAGCGAGAGTGTGTGTGTGAGTGTGTGTGATGGAGAGAGTGTGTGTGATAGAGAGAGTGTGTGTGATGGAGAGCGTGTGTGTGATGGAGAGAGTGTGTGTGAGCGAGAGTGTGTGTGAGTGTGTGAGTGAGAGTGTGTGTGAGAGTGTGTGTGATGGAGAGAGTGTGTGTGTGAGTGTGTGTGATGGAGAGAGTGTGTGTGATAGAGAGAGTGTGTGTGATGGAGAGCGTGTGTGTGATGGAGAGAGTGTGTGTGAGCGAGAGTGTGTGTGAGTGTGTGTGACGGAGAGAGTGTGTGTGATGGAGAGAGTGTGTGTGATGGAGAGAGTGTGTGTGAGCGAGAGTGTGTGTGAGCGAGAGAGTGTGTGTGAGTGTGTGTGATGGAGAGAGAGTGTGTGATGGAGAGAGTGTGTGTGATGGAGAGAGTGTGTGTGAGCGAGAGTGTGTGTGAGCGATAGTGTGTGAGCGAGAGTGTGTGAGAGTGTGTGAGTGAGAGTGTGTGTGAGAGTGTGTGTGATGGAGAGAGTGTGTGAGAGTGTGTGTGATGGAGAGAGTGTGTGTGAGCGAGAGTGTGTGTGAGCGAGAGTGTGTGAGAGTGTGTGTGAGCGAGAATGTGTGTGAGCGAGAGTGTGTGAGCGAGAGTGTGTGTGAGTGTGTGTGAGAGAGTGTGTGTGATGGAGAGAGTGTGTGTGAGCGAGAGTGTGTGAGTGAGAGTGTGTGAGAGTGTGTGTGAGCGAAAATGTGTGTGAGCGAGAGTGTGTGAGCGAGAGTGTGTGTGAGTGTGTGTGAGAGAGTGTGTGTGATGGAGAGAGTGTGTGTGAGCGAGAGTGTGTGAGTGAGAGTGTGTGTGAGTGTGTGTGACGGAGAGAGTGTGTGTGATGGAGAGAGTGTGTGTGATGGAGAGCGTGTGTGTGATGGAGAGAGTGTGTGTGATGGAGAGTGTGTGTGAGCGAGAGTGTGTGTGAGCGAGAGAGTGTGTGTGAGTGTGTGTGACGGAGAGAGTGTGTGTGATGGAGAGAGTGTGTGTGATGGAGAGCGTGTGTGTGATGGAGAGAGTGTGTGTGATGGAGAGTGTGTGTGAGCGAGAGTGTGTGTGAGCGAGAGAGTGTGTGTGAGTGTGTGTGATGGAGAGAGTGTGTGTGATGGAGAGAGTGTGTGTGATGGAGAGAGTGTGTGTGAGCGAGAGTGTGTGTGAGCGAGAGTGTGTGTGATGGAGAGAGTGTGTGTGATGGAGAGAGTGTGTGTGAGCGAGAGTGTGTGAGAGTGTGTGTGAGCGAGAGTGTGTGTGAGCGAGAGTGTGTGTGATGGAGAGAGTGTGTGTGAAAGAGAGAGGGAGAGTGTGTGAGAGGGAGAGTGTGTGTGAGGGAGAGTGTGTGATGGAGAGAGTGTGTGTGATGGAGAGAGTGTGTGTGAGCGAGAGTGTGTGTGAGCGAGACTGTGTGTGATGGAGAGAGTGTGTGTGAGCGAGAGTGTGAGCGAGAGTGTGTGAGAGTGTGTGTGATATAGAGAGTGTGTGAGAGGGAGAGTGTGTGTGAGCGAGAGTGTGTGTGATGGAGAGAGTGTGTGTGAAAGAGAGAGAGAGAGTGTGTGAGAGGGAGAGTGTGTGTGAGCGAGAGTGTGTGTGATGGAGAGAGTGTGTGTGAAAGAGAGAGAGAGAGTGTGTGAGAGGGAGAGTGTGTGTGAGCGAGAGTGTGTGTGATGGAGAGAGTGTGTGTGATGGAGAGAGTGTGTGTGAGCGAGAGAGTGTGTGAGCGAGAGTGTGTGTGAGCGAGAGTGTGTGTGAGCGAGAGTGTGTGTGAGTGTGTGTGTGTGTGTGAGCGAGAGTGTGTGTGAGCGAGAGTGTGTGTGAGTGTGTGTGTGTGAGCGAGAGTGTGTGTGAGCGTGTGTGATGGAGAGAGTGTGTGTGAGCGTGAGTGTGTGTGAGCGAAAGTGTGTGAGAGTGTGTGTGATGGAGAGAGTGTGTGTGAAAGAGAGAGAGAGAGTGTGTGAGAGGGGGAGTGTGTTAGAGAGACAGAGAGAGTGTGTGTGTGAGAGAGTGTGTGAGAGTGTGTGTGATGGAGAGAGTGTGTGTGAAAGAGAGAGAGTGTGTGTGTGAGAGGGAGAGTGTGTGAGAGAGACAGAGAGAGTGTGTGTGTGAGAGAGAGAGAGAGAGAGAGTGTGTGAGAGAGAGAGAGAGTGTGTGTGTGTGAGACAGAGTGCGTGTGTGTGAGAGAGAGAGTGTGAGAGAGAGAGAGTGCGTGAGCGAGAGTGTGTGAGAGAGAGAGAGTGTGTGAGCGAGAGTGTGTGAGAGAGAGAGAGAGTGTGAGTGAGTGTGTGTGTGTGAGAGTGTGTGTTTTTTACTCCCTTTAGAATTAGGAGCAGGAGTCGGCCATTCGGCCCCTCGAGCCCGCTCCACCATCCAATCAGATCACGGCTGATCTTCCACCTCAACTCCACTTCCCCGCCCGATCCCTCGATTCCCCTCGAGTCCAAAAATCTACCGACCTCAACCCTGAATATACTCAGCGACTGAGCCCCCACAGCCCTCTGGGGCAGAGAGTTCCAATGACTCACCCCCCTCCGAGTGAAGAGATTCCTCCTCATCTCAGTCCTAAATGTCCGAGCCCTTATCCTGAGACTGTGTGACCCCTGGTTCTAGACTCCCCAGCCCCGGGGGGGAAACACCCTCCCTGTATCTACCCTGCCGAGCTCTGTAAGAATGTAGCTTGCTGTACCTGCAGGTTAACTTTCAGCGACTGGTGTACAAGGA
Organism: Pristiophorus japonicus; assembly: GCF_044704955.1. Classification (NCBI taxonomy): domain Eukaryota; kingdom Metazoa; phylum Chordata; class Chondrichthyes; family Pristiophoridae; genus Pristiophorus; species Pristiophorus japonicus. The sequence continues at coordinate 439,575 of NC_092008.1, read as the reverse complement.
CGCCCAGGTCCCTCTGAACACCAACATTTCCCAATCTCTCAAAAGTAGAAATATAGAAACATAGAAAATAGGTGCAGGAGCAGGCCATTCGGCCCTTCGAGCCTGCACCGCCATTCAATAAGATCATGGCTGATCATTCCCTCAGTACCCCATTCCTGCTTTCTCTCCATACCCCTTGATCCCTTTAGCCGTAAGGGCCACATCTAACTCCCTCTTGAATATATCTAACGAACTGGCCCCAACAACTCTCTGTGGTAGAGAATTCCACAGGTTCACAATTCTCTGAGTGAAGAAGTTTCTCCTCATCTCGGTCCTAAATGGCTTCCCCCTTATCCTTAGACTGTGTCCCCTGGTTCTGGACTTCCCCAACATTGGGAACACTCTTCCTGTATCTAACCTGTCCAAACCCGTCAGAATTTTATATGTTTCTATGAGATCCCCTCTCATCATTCTAAACTCCAGTGGATATAAACCCAGTCGATCCAGTCTCACCTCATATGTCAGTCCCACCATCCCGGGAATCAGTCTGGTGAACCTTCGCTGCACTCCCTCAATAGCAAGAATGTCCTTCCTCAGATTAGGAGACCAAAACTGAACACAATATTCCAGGTGTGGCCTCACCAAGGCCCTGTACAACTGCAGTAAGACCTCCCTGCTCCTATACTCAAATCCTCTCGCTATGAAGGCCAACATGCCATTTGCCTTCTTCACCGCCTGCTGTACCTGCATGGCCAACTTTCAATGACTGATGTACCATGACACCCAGGTCTCGTTGCACCTCCCCTTTTCCTAATCTGCCGCCATTCAGATAATATTCTGCCTTCGTGTTTTTGCCCCCAAAGTGGATAACCTCACATTTATCCACATTATACTGCATCTGCCATGCATTTGCCCACTCGCCTAACCTGTCCAAGTCACCCTGCAGCCTCTTAGCATCCTCCTCACAGCTCACACCGCCACCCAGCTTAGTGTCATCTGCAAACTCTGCTTTTCTTCTCAGAACTGTTCAACATCAAGCTGAGCGAGCGGGTGTCGCAGGGGCTGAATGGGAACCTGTATTTCTCCAACCTTTTGGTGACGGACAGTCTCGAAGATTACACCTGCTACGCTCAGATCCCTGGAACCAGGACCATCATCCAGAAAGAGCCCATTGCTCTCAAAGTCAGGCCCTGTGAGTAGCGACTCTGAGCCTGTAACACAAGAAGCTGAGAATTAGGAGACGCAGGAGGCCATTCAGCCCCTCGAGCCTGTTACATTAGGAACAGGAGGAGGCCGTTCAGCCCCTCGAGCCTGTTACATTAGGGACAGGAGGAGGCCGTTCAGCCCCTCGAGCCTGTTACATTAGGGACAGGAGGAGGCCGTTCAGCCCCTCGAGCCTGTTACATTAGGGACAGAAGGAGGCCGTTCAGCCCCTCGAGCCTGTTACATTAGGGACAGGAGGAGGCCGTTCAGCCCCTCGAGCCTGTTACATTAGGGACAGGAGGAGGCCGTTCAGCCCCTCGAGCCTGTTACATTAGGGACAGGAGGAGGCCGTTCAGCCCCTCGAGCCTGTTACATTAGGAATCAACCTAGTGAACCTTCGTTGCTTTGCCTGTAAGGCAGCTATATCCTTCCTTCGAGGAGACCAGAACTGTACACAGTACTCCAGATGTTGGCCTCACCAATACCACAGATTTACAACCCTCTGAGAGAAGAAATTCCTCCTCATCTCAGTTTTAAATGGGCGGCCCCTTATTCTAAGACCATGCCCCCTAGTTCCAGTCCTCAACATATCCAATTGAGAACAACCCGTATATATATATAGCAGCATTAACGTCGGAAAACGTTGCAAGTCGCTTCGCAGGAGCATAAATCAGACAGAATTTGACACCGAGCCATGTAAGGCAGATGAGAGAGATGTTTTAAGGAGTTTAAGAACAGTACTGAGGGAGTACCGCACTGTCGGAGGGGCAGTACTGAGGGAGCGCAGCACTGTCGGAGGGGCAGTACTGAGGGAGCCCTGCACTGTCGGAGGGGCGGTACTGAGGGAGCTCCGCACTGTCGGAGGGGCGGTACTGAGGGAGTGCTGCACTGTCGGAGGGGCGGTACTGAGGGAGCCCCGCACTGTCGGAGGGGCAGTACTGAGGGAGTGCCGCACTGTCGGAGGGGCGGTACTGAGGGAGCGCCGCACTGTCGGAGGGGCGGTACTGAGGGAGCGCCGCACTGTCGGAGGGGCAGTACTGAGGGAGTGCCGCACTGTCGGAGGGGCAGTACTGAGGGAGTGCCGCACTGTCGGAGGGGCAGTACTGAGGGAGCACTGCACTGTCGGAGGGGCGGTAGGGAGCACCGCACTGTCGGAGGGGCGGTACTGAGGGAGTGCCGCACTGTCGGAGGGTCAGTACTGAGGGAGTGCCGCACTGTCGGAGGGGCAGTACTGAGGGAGTGCCGCACTGTCGGAGGGGCGGTACTGAGGGAGCCCCGCACTGTCGGAGGGGCAGTACTGAGGGAGTGCCGCACTGTCGGAGGGGCAGTACTGAGGGAGCGCCGCACTGTCGGAGGGGCTGTATTTCGGACGAGACGTTAAACCGAGGCCCCGTCTGCCCTCTCGGGTGGATGTAAAAGATCCCGGGGCCACTATTGGAAGAAGAGCAGGGGGAGTTCTCCCCGGGGTCCTGGGGCCAATATTTATCCCTCGACCAACATCACTAAAACAGACGCTCCGGGTCATTATCACATCGCTGTGTGTGGGAGCTTGCTGTGCGCAGACTGGCGTTTCCCACAATACAGCAGTGAGCGCCCTCCGATAGTACGCCATTGGCCGTGAGGCGCTTTGGGACGGTCCGGTGGCCGTGAAAGGCTCTATATAAATGCAATTCTGTCTTGCATTTGTGTTCGAGGCTCACGCGATCCCCGGCTGCGCTTACGTTCCTGGGACGCGCGAGCCCGCACGCTCTGAACCTCGGTACCTTCGGGAGACATTTGTCGGTCGGGAGGCTGCAGATTGCGGGCCAGCTGTCTGAAGGCAAGCTCCGGATGTTGGAATTGCTGGAGAATGGTGCCCTCTGCTGTTCGATCGCGAGCTGTGCGTGCTGCCAGGGCTGACTCCGTTTTTCTCTCTCTCCCTCCCTCTCCCTCTCCCCCCCGTCCCTCTTACAGCGAACTCCGTGAAGTTCCGCAAACCGCGGCTGTTGCAACCGAGTGGACAGAGCAGCACCAGGCTGGCTCTGCGAGGCCGGGCCCTGTCCCTGGAATGTATTGCCGAGGGGCTGTGAGTATCGGGGGAGGAAGTTCGACGGGATAGAAACACAGAAAATAGGTGCAGGAGCAGGCCATTCGGCCCTTCGAGCCTGCACCACCATTCAATATGATCATGGCTGATCATTCCCTCAGTACCCCATTCCTGCTTTCTCTCCATACCCCTTGATCCCTTTAGCCGTAAGGGCCACATCTAACTCCCTTTTGAATATATCTAACGAACTGGCCCCAACAACTCTCTGTGGTAGAGAATTCCACAGGTTCACAATTCTCTGGGTGAAGAAGTTTCTCCTCATCTCGGTCCTAAATGGCTTACCCCTTATCCTTAGACTGTGAGCCCTGGTTCTGGACTTCCCCAACATCGGGAACATTCTTCCTGCATCTAACCTGTCCAGTCCCGTCAGAATTTTATATGTTTCTATGAGATCCCCTCTCATCCTTCTAAATTCCAGTGAATACAGGCCCAGTCGATCCAGTCTTTCTTCATATGTCAGCCCTGCCATCCCGGGAATCAGTCTGGTGAACCTTCGCTGCACTCCCTCAATAGCAAGAACGTCCTTCCTCAGGTTAGGAGACCAAAACTGAACACAATATTCCAGGTGTGGCCTCACCAAGGCCCTGTACAACTGCAGTAAGACCTCCCTGCTCCTGTACTCAAATCCTCTCGCTATGAAGGCCAACATGCCATTTGCTTTCTTCACCGCCTGCTGTACCTGCATGCCAACTTTCAAAGACTGATGTACCATGACACCCAGGTCTCGTTGCACCTCTCCTTTTCCTAATCTGTCACCATTCAGATAATATTCTGTTTTCATGTTTTTTCCCCCAAAGTGGATAACCTCACATTTATCCACATTATACTGCATCTGCCTAAGATGGGGAGAGGAGGAGAGAGAGGGACAGAGGGGAGAGGGAGGGCAGAGAGAGAGAGATGGAGATAACATAAGAACATCAGAAACAGGAGCAGGAGTCGGCCATTCGGCCCCTCGAGCCCGCTCCGCCATCCAATAAGATCGCGGCTGATCCGATCTTGGGCTCAGCTCCACTTCCCCGCCCGCCCCTTCACTCCCTTATCGCTCAAAAATCTGTCTCTCTCCCCCTTAAATATATTCAATGACCCAGCCCCCCCACAGCTCTCTGGGGCAGAGAATTCCACAGATTCACCAGAAGAAATTCCTCCTCATCTCCGTCCTAAATGGGCGGCCCCTTATTCTGAGACTATGTGCCCCCTAGTTCTAGATTCCCCCACGAGGGGGAAACATCCTCTCTGCATCCACCCTGTCCAGCCCCCTCAGAATCTGATACATTTCAATAAGATCACGTCTCATTCTTCTAAACTCCAATGGGTACAGGCCCAACCTGCTCAACCTTTCCTCATAAGGCAACCCCCTCATCCCCGGAATCAACCGAGTGAACCTTCTCTGAACTGCCTCCAATGCAAGTATATCCCTCCTTAAATACGGCGACCAGAACAGCACGCAGTACTCCAGGTGTGGCCTCACCAATACCCTGTATAACTGGAGCAAGACTTCCCTGCTTTTATACTCCATCCCCCTTTGCAATAAAGGCCAAGATACCATTGGCCCTTCCTGATTGCAGCCTGGGAGGACGAGAGAGGTGTTCCAATACATGGAAACGTACAGCACACAAGCGAGAGTCTAACCACCGCCCCCTTGACACTCAACGACATTCCCATCACCGAATCCCCCCACCATCAACATCCTGGGGGTCACCATTGACCAGAAACTTCACTGGACCAGACACATAAATACTGTGGCCACAAGAGCGGGTCAGAGGCTGGGTATTCTGCGGCCAGTGTCTCACCTCCTGACTCCCCAAAGTCTCTCCACCATCGACAAGCCACAAGTCAGGAGTGTGAGGGAACACTCCCCACTTGCCGGGATGGTGCAGCTCCAACAAACACTCGAGACGCTCGACACCATCCAGGACAAAGCAGCCCCGCTCGATGGGTCACGCTCCCCACCGCCTCCAACACTCACTCCCTCCACCACCTCCAACACTCACTCCCTCCACCACCTCCAACACTCACTCCCTCCACCACCTCCAACACTCACTCCCTCCACCACCTCCAACACTCACTCCCTCCACCACCTCCGACACTCACTCCCTCCACCGCCTCCGACACTCACTCCCTCCACCGCCTCCGACACTCACTCCCTCCACCGCCTCCGACACTCACTCCCTCCACCACCTCCGACACTCACTCCCTCCACCACCTCCGACACTCACTCCCTCCACCACCTCCGACACTCACTCCCTCCACCACCTCCGACACTCACTCCCTCCACCACCTCCAACACTCACTCCCTCCACCACCGCCAACACTCACTCCCTCCACCACCTCCAACACTCACTCCCTCCACCACCTCCAACACTCACTCCTTCCACCACCTTCAACACTCACTCCCTCCACCACCTCCAACACTCACTCCCTCCACCACCTCCAACACTCACTCCCTCCACCGCCTCCAACACTCACTCCCTCCACCACCTCCAACACTCACTCCCTCCACCGCCTCCAACACTCACTCCCTCCACCACCTCCAACACTCACTCCCTCCACCACCTCCAACACTCACTCCCTCCACCACCTCCAACACTCACTCCCTCCACCACCTCCAACACTCACTCCCTCCACCACCTCCAACACTCACTCCCTCCACCACCTCCAACACTCACTCCCTCCACCACCTCCAACACTCACTCCCTCCACCACCTCCAACACTCACTCCCTCCACCACCTCCAACACTCACTCCCTCCACCACCTCCAACACTCACTCCCTCCACCACCTCCAACACTCACTCCCTCCACCACCTCCAACACTCACTCCCTCCACCACCTTCAACACTCACTCCCTCCACCACCTCCAACACTCACTCCCTCCACCACCTCCATCACTCACTCCCTCCACCACCTCCAACACTCACTCCCTCCACCACCGGCGCACCGTGGCTGCAGTGTGCACCGTCCACAAGATGCACCGCGGCAACTCGCCAAGGCTTCTTCGGCAGCACCTCCCAAACCCGCGACCTCTACCCGCCTCGAAGGTCAAGGGCAGCAGGTCCATGGGAACACCACCCCCTCCACGTTCCCCTCCCAGTCACACACACACCATCCCTCGACTTGGGAATATATCGGCCGTTCCTCCATCGTCGCTGGGTCCCAATCCTGGTACTCCCTCCTAACAGTACTGCCCCTCCGACAGTGCGGCGTTTCCTCATTACTGCCCCTCTGACTGTACTGCACTCCCTCAGTACCGCCCCTCTGACAGTGCTGCACTCCCTCAGTACTGCCCCTCCGACAGTGCGGCGCTCCCTCAGTACTGCCCCTCCGACAGTGCGGCGCTCCCTCAGTACTGCCCCTCTGACAGTGCGGGACTCCCTCAGTACTGCCCCTCCGACAGTGCGACGCTCCCTCAGTACCGCCCCTCCGACAGTGCGGCACTCCCTCAGTACCGCCCCTCTGACAGTGCGGCGCTCCCTCAGTACCGCCCCTCTGACAGTGCTGCACTCCCTCAGTACTGCCCCTCCGACAGTGCGGCGCTCCCTCAGTACTGCCCCTCTGACAGTGCTGCACTCCCTCAGTACTGCCCCTCCGACAGTGCGGCGCTTCCTCAGTACTGCCCCTCCGACAGTGCGGCGCTCCCTCAGTACTGCCCCTCCGACAGTGCTGCACTCCCTCAGTACTGCCCCTCCGACAGTGCTGCACTCCCTCAGTACTGCCCCTCCGACAGTGCGGCGCTCCCTCAGTACCGCCCCTCCGACAGTGCGGAGCTCCCTCAGTACTGCCCCTCCGACAGTGCGGGGCTCCCTCAGTACTGCCCCTCCGACAGTGCGACGCTCCCTCAGTACCGCCCCTCCGACAGTGCGGCACTCCCTCAGTACTGCCCCTCCGACAGTGCGGCGCTCCCTCAGTACCGCCCCTCCGACAGTGCGGCACTCCCTCAGTACTGCCCCTCCGACAGTGCTGCACTCCCTCAGTACTGCCCCTGCGACAGTGCGGGGCTCCCTCAGTACTGCCCCTCCGACAGTGCAGCACTCCCTCAGTACCGCCCCTCCGACAGTGCGGCACTCCCTCAGTACTGCCCCTCCGACAGTGCGGCGCTCCCTCAGTACCGCCCCTCCGACAGTGCGGCACTCCCTCAGTACTGCCCCTCCGACAGTGCTGCACTCCCTCAGTACTGCCCCTCCGACAGTGCGGGGCTCCCTCAGTACTGCCCCTCCGACAGTGCAGCACTCCCTCAGTACCGCCCCTCCGACAGTGCGGCACTCCCTCAGTACTGCCCCTCCGACAGTGCGGAGCTCCCTCAGTACTGCCCCTCCGACAGTGCTGCACTCCCTCAGTACTGCCCCTCCGACAGTGCGGGGCTCCCTCAGTACTGCCCCTCCGACAGTGCAGCACTCCCTCAGTACCGCCCCTCCGACAGTGCGGCACTCCCTCAGTACTGCCCCTCCGACAGTGCGGAGCTCCCTCAGTACTGCCCCTCCGACAGTGCGGCACTCCCTCAGTACTGCCCCTCCGACAGTGCAGCACTCCCTCAGTACCGCCCCTCCGACAGTGCCGCACTCCCTCAGTACCGCCCCTCCGACAGTGCGGAGCTCCCTCAGTACTGCCCCTCCGACAGTGCGGCGCTCCCTCAGTACTGCCCCTCCGACAGTGCGGGGCTCCCTCAGTACCGCCCCTCCGACAGTGCGGAGCTCCCTCAGTACCGCCCCTCCGACAGTGCGGCACTCCCTCAGTACCGCCCCTCCGACAGTGCAGCGCTCCCTCAGTACTGCCCCTCCGACAGTGCGGGGCTCCCTCAGTACTGCCCCTCTGACAGTGCTGCAGTCCCTCAGTACTGCCCCTCCGACAGTGCTGCACTCCCTCAGTACTGCCCCTCCGACAGTGCTGCACTCCCTCAGTACTGCCCCTCCGACAGTACTGCACTCCCTCAGTACCGCCCCTCTGACAGTGCTGCAGTCCCTCAGTACTGCCCCTCCGACAGTGCTGCACTCCCTCAGTACTGCCCCTCCGACAGTGCTGCACTCCCTCAGTACTGCCCCTCCGACAGTGCTGCACTCCCTCAGTACTGCCCCTCCGACAGTGCGGGGCTCCCTCAGTACTGCCCCTCCGACAGTGCAGCACTCCCTCAGTACCGCCCCTCCGACAGTGCGGCACTCCCTCAGTACTGCCCCTCCGACAGTGCGGAGCTCCCTCAGTACTGCCCCTCCGACAGTGCGGGGCTCCCTCAGTACCGCCCCTCCGACAGTGCGGGGCTCCCTCAGTACTGCCCCTCCGACAGTGCGGAGCTCCCTCAGTACTGCCCCTCCGACAGTGCGGAGCTCCCTCAGTACAGCCCCTCCGACAGTGCGGCACTCCCTCAGTACTGCCCCTCCGACAGTGCGGCGCTCCCTCAGTACTGCCCCTCCGACAGTGCGGCGCTCCCTCAGTACTGCCCCTCCGACAGTGCGGCACTCCCTAAGTACCGCCCCTCCGACAGTGCGGGGCTCCCTCAGTACCGCCCCTCCGACAGTGCGGCACTCCCTAAGTACCGCCCCTCCGACAGTGCTGCACTCCCTCAGTACTGCCCCTCCAACAGTGCAGCACCCCCTCAGTACTGCCCCTCCGACTGTGCAGCACCCCCTCAGTAATGCACCTCCGACAGTGCGGCACTCCCTCAGTACCGCCCCTCCGACAGTGCGGCGCTCCCTCAGTACCGCCCCTCCGACAGTGCTGCACTCCCTCAGTACCGCCCCTCCAAAAGTGCGGCTCTCCCTCAGTACCGCCCCTCCGACAGTGCAGCACTCCCTCAGTACCTCCCCTCCGACAGTACTGCACTCCCTCAGTACTGCCCCTCCGACAGTACGGCGCTCCCTCAGTACTGCCCCGCCGACAGTGCGGCGCTCCCTCAGTACTGCCCCTCCGACAGTGCGGCGCTCCCTCAGTACTGCCCCTCCGACTGTGCGGGGCTCCCTCAGTACTGGCCCCAGGAGGAGTGTTGGGCCTGGATTACGGGGCTCGAGCCACTAATAAGCAGCTTTCAGGTTTGCCGTGTCTCTCAAGCCCTTGTGTCCATCGTTTGTTCCCCAGCCCGACGCCCACGGTACACTGGGAGAGAATGGATGGGAACTTGCCGCGCGAGCGAGTCAGCTACGAGGACTTCAACAAGACCCTGAAGATCCGGGACGTGATCGAGGACGATGACGGAGAATACCGGTGTGTGGTGAGAAACAAGCAGGGCCAGGTCAAACACATCTACAGTGTGTCTGTCGAAGGTAGGTCTGCAGCTCGCCCTCTGACCCCCAGCTCACCCTCTGACCCCCAGTTCGCCCTCTGACCCCCAGCTCAACCTCTGACCCCCAGCTCACCCCCTGACCCCCAGCTCGCCCTCTGACCCCCAGCTCAACCCCTGACCCCCAGCTCGCCCTCTGACCCCCAGCTCGACACCTGACCCCCAGCTCGCCCTCTGACCCCCAGCTCAACCCCTGACCCCCAGCTCGCCCTCTGACCCCCAGCTCGACACCTGACCCCCAGCTCAACCTCTGACCCCCAGCTCACCCCCTGACCCCCAGCTCGCCCTCTGACCCCCAGCTCAACTCCTGACCCCCAGCTCGCCCTCTGACCCCCAGCTCAACCTCTGACCCCCAGTTCACCCCCTGACCCCCAGCTTAACTCCTGACCCCCAGCTCAACCTCTGACCCCCAGCTCAACCTCTGACCCCCAGCTCACCCCCTGACCCCCAGCTCACCCCCTGACCCCCAGCTCGACACCTGACCCCCAGCTCGACACCTGACCCCCAGCTCAACCTCTGACCCCCAGCTCAACTCCTGACCCCCAGCTCAACCTCTGACCCCCAGCTCAACCCCTGACCCCCAGCTCGACACCTGACCCCCAGCTCGCCCTCTGACCCCCAGCTCACCTCCTGACCCCCAGCTTAACTCCTGACCCCCAGCTCACCCCCTGACCCCCAGCTCAACCTCTGACCCCAGCTTAACTCCTGACCCCCAGCTCAACCTCTGACCCCCAGCTTAACTCCTGATCCCCAGCTCAACCTCTGACCCCCAGCTCAACCTCTGACCCCAGCTTAACTCCTGACCCCCCAGCTCAACCTCTGACCCCCAGCTCACCCCCTGACCCCCAGCTCAACCTCTGACCCCCAGCTTAACTCCTGACCCCCAGCTCACCCCCTGACCCCAGCTCAACCTCTGGCCCCAGCTCAACCTCTGACCTCCAGCTCACCCCCTGACCCCCAGCTCACCCCCTGACCCCCAGCTCGACACCTGACCCCCAGCTCGACACCTGACCCCCAGCTCACCCCCTGACCCCCAGCTCGACACCTGACCCCCAGCTCGACACCTGACCCCCAGCTCGACACCTGACCCCCAGCTCGACACCTGACCCCCAGCTCAACCCCTGACCCCCAGCTCACCTCCTGAACCCCAGCTTAACTCCTGACCCCAAGCTCGCCCTCTGACCTCCAGCTCAACCTCTGGCCCCAGCTCAACTCCTGACCCCCAGCTCGCCCTCTGACCCCCAGCTCGCCCTCTGACCCCCAGCTCAACCTCTGGCCCCAGCTTAACTCCTGACTCCCAGCTCAACCTCTGACCCCCAGATCACCTCCTGACCCCCAGCTTAACTCCTGACCCCCAGCTCACCCCCTGACCCCCAGCTCAACCTCTAACCCCAGCTTAACTCCTGACCCCCAGCTCAACCTCTGACCCCCAGCTTAACTCCTGATCCCCAGCTCAACCTCTGACCCCCAGCTCAACCTCTGACCCCAGCTTAACTCCTGACCCCCAGCTCAACCTCTGACCGCCAGCTCACCCCCTGACCCCCAGCTCAACCTCTGGCCCCAGCTCCACCTCTGACCCCCAGCTCACCCCCTGACCCCCAGCTCACCCCCTGACCCCCAGCTCGACACCTGACCCCAGCTCGACACCTGACCCCCAGCTCACCCCCTGACCCCCAGCTCGACACCTGACCCCCAGCTCGACACCTGAACCCCAGCTCGACACCTGACCCCCAGCTCAACCCCTGACCCCCAGCTCACCTTCTGACCCCCAGCTTAACTCCTGACCCCCAGCTCGCCCTCTGACCCCCAGCTCAACCTCTGGCCCCAGCTCAACTCCTGACCCCCAGCTCGCCCTCTGACCCCCAGCTCAACCTCTGACCCCAGCTCAACCTCTGGCCCCAGCTCAACTCCTGACCCCCAGCTCACCCTCTGACCCCCAGCTCAACCTCTGGTCCCATCTTAACTCCTGACTCCCAGCTCGCCCTCTGACCCCCAGCTCAACCTCTGGCCCCAGCTCAACTCCTGACCCCCAGCTCGCCCTCTGACCCCCAGCTCAACCTCTGATCCCAGCTCAACCTCTGACCCCAGCTCAACCTCTGGCCCCAGCTTAACTCCTGACCCCCAGCTCAACCTCTGACCCCCAGCTCAACCTCTGACCCCAGCTCAACTCCTGATCCCCAGCTCAACCTCTGACCCCTAACTCAACTCCTGACCCCCAGCTCAACCTCTGACCCCCAGCTCAACCTCTGACCCCTAACTCAACTCCTGATCCCCAGCTCAACCTCTGACCCCCAGCTCAACCTCTGACCCCTAACTCAACTCCTGACCCCCAGCTCAACCTCTGACCCCTAACTCAACTCCTGACCCCCAGCTCAACCTCTGACCCCTAACTCAACTCCTGACCCCCAGCTCAACCTCTGACCCCTAACTCAACTCCTGACCCCCAGCTCAACCTCTGACCCCCAGCTCACCCCCTGACCCCCAGCTCAACCTCTGACCCCCAGCTCAACCTCTGACCCCCAGCTTAACTCCTGACCCCCAGCTCACCCCCTGACCCCCAGCTCAACCTCTGGCCCCAGCTCAACCTCTGACCTCCAGCTCACCCCCTGACCCCCAGCTCACCCCCTGACCCCCAGCTCGACACCTGACCCCCAGCTCGACACCTGACCCCCAGCTCGACACCTGACCCCCAGCTCGACACCTGACCCCCAGCTCGACACCTGACCCCCAGCTCGACACCTGACCCCCAGCTCAACCCCTGACCCCCAGCTCACCTCCTGAACCCCAGCTTAACTCCTGACCCCAAGCTCGCCCTCTGACCTCCAGCTCAACCTCTGGCCCCAGCTCAACTCCTGACCCCCCAGCTCAACCTCTGACCCCCAGCTCACCCCCTGACCCCCAGCTCAACCTCTGACCCCCAGCTTAACTCCTGACCCCCAGCTCACCCCCTGACCCCCAGCTCAACCTCTGGCCCCAGCTCAACCTCTGACCTCCAGCTCACCCCCTGACCCCCAGCTCACCCCCTGACCCCCAGCTCGACACCTGACCCCCAGCTCGACACCTGACCCCCAGCTCACCACCTGACCCCCAGCTCACCCCCTGACCCCCAGCTCGACACCTGACCCCCAGCTCGACACCTGACCCCCAGCTCGACACCTGACCCCCAGCTCGACACCTGACCCCCAGCTCAACCCCTGACCCCCAGCTCACCTCCTGAACCCCAGCTTAACTCCTGACCCCAAGCTCGCCCTCTGACCTCCAGCTCAACCTCTGGCCCCAGCTCAACTCCTGACCCCCAGCTCGCCCTCTGACCCCCAGCTCGCCCTCTGACCCCCAGCTCAACCTCTGGCCCCAGCTTAACTCCTGACTCCCAGCTCAACCTCTGACCCCCAGATCACCTCCTGACCCCCAGCTTAACTCCTGACCCCCAGCTCACCCCCTGACCCCCAGCTCAACCTCTAACCCCAGCTTAACTCCTGACCCCCAGCTCAACCTCTGACCCCCAGCTTAACTCCTGATCCCCAGCTCAACCTCTGACCCCCAGCTCAACCTCTGACCCCAGCTTAACTCCTGACCCCCAGCTCAAGCTCTGACCGCCAGCTCACCCCCTGACCCCCAGCTCAACCTCTGGCCCCAGCTCCACCTCTGACCCCCAGCTCACCCCCTGACCCCCAGCTCACCCCCTGACCCCCAGCTCGACACCTGACCCCAGCTCGACACCTGACCCCCAGCTCACCCCCTGACCCCCAGCTCGACACCTGACCCCCAGCTCGACACCTGACCCCCAGCTCGACACCTGACCCCCAGCTCAACCCCTGACCCGCAGCTCACCTTCTGACCCCCAGCTTAACTCCTGACCCCCAGCTCGCCCTCTGACCCCCAGCTCAACCTCTGGCCCCAGCTCAACTCCTGACCCCCAGCTCGCCCTCTGACCCCCAGCTCAACCTCTGACCCCAGCTCAACCTCTGGCCCCAGCTCAACTCCTGACCCCCAGCTCACCCTCTGACCCCCAGCTCAACCTCTGGTCCCATCTTAACTCCTGACTCCCAGCTCGCCCTCTGACCCCCAGCTCAACCTCTGGCCCCAGCTCAACTCCTGACCCCCAGCTCGCCCTCTGACCCCCAGCTCAACCTCTGATCCCAGCTCAACCTCTGACCCCAGCTCAACCTCTGGCCCCAGCTTAACTCCTGACCCCCAGCTCAACCTCTGACCCCCAGCTCAACCTCTGACCCCAGCTCAACTCCTGATCCCCAGCTCAACCTCTGACCCCTAACTCAACTCCTGACCCCCAGCTCAACCTCTGACCCCCAGCTCAACCTCTGACCCCTAACTCAACTCCTGATCCCCAGCTCAACCTCTGACCCCCAGCTCAACCTCTGACCCCTAACTCAACTCCTGACCCCCAGCTCAACCTCTGACCCCTAACTCAACTCCTGACCCCCAGCTCAACCTCTGACCCCTAACTCAACTCCTGACCCCCAGCTCAACCTCTGACCCCTAACTCAACTCCTGACCCCCAGCTCAACCTCTGACCCCTAACTCAACTCCTGATCCCCAGCTCAACCTCTGACCCCCAGCTCAACCTCTGACCCCCAGCTCAACCTCTGACCCCCAGCTCAACTCCTGATCCCCAGCTCAACCTCTGACCCCCAGCTCAACCTCTGACCCCAGCTCAACTCCTGACCCCCAGCTCAACCCCTGACCCCCAGCTCACCCCTTGATGTCCCAGCTTGATACCTGACGCCCCAGCTCGCCCCCTTGACCCCCAGCTCGCCCCTTGACCCCCCCCAGCTCAACCCCTGACCCCCAGCTCGACACCTGACGCCCCAGCTCACCCCCTTGACCCCCAGCTCGCCCCTTGACCCCCCCCAGCTCAACCCCTGACCCCCAGCTCAACCCCTGACCCCCAGCTCGACACCTGATGTCCCAGCTCGCCCCCCGACCTCCAGCACATACCATTTGCTTTCTTAATTGCTTGCTGTATCCTTCTCCCCCATGTGTTTATCCAGTTTCCCCTGAAATGCATCGATACTATTGGCCTCGAGCCCTCCCTGTGGCAGCGAGTTCCACATTCTCACCGCTCTCTGGGTAAAGAGGTTTCTCCTGAATTCCCCATTGGGTTTATCAGTGACTGTCTGATATTGGTGGCCCCCGAGTTCTGGTCTCCCCCACAAGTGGGAACATCTTCTCTACGTCTACCCCATCGAACCCCCTTCATAATCTTACACCCCTCCATCAGCTCACCCCCTCAGCCTTCGCTTTGCTAGAGCCAAGATCCCCAGCCTGTTCAATCTGTCCCGATAGGTTGATCCTCCTGGTTCTGGTTCTTTGACGCCCTGCCTGTCTCTCTCCTCTCTCTGCAGCTGCCCCTTACTGGGTGACAAAGCCGGAAGACGGAATCTACGGCCCGGGGGAGAATGTGCGGCTGGATTGCGATGTTGACGCAAAGCCCAAAGCGGAAATCCGCTGGAAAGTGAACGGGGTGCTACTGAGCGGTGAGTGGCAGCGGGCGAGGGGAGTGACTGAGGGCGAGGGGAGTGACTGAGGGCGAGGGGAGTGACTGAGGGCGAGGGGAGTGACTGAGAGCGAGGGGAGTGACAGAGGGCGAGGGGAGTGACTGAGGGCGAGGGGAGTGACTGAGGGCGAGGAGAATGACAGAGGGCGAGGGGAGTGACTGAGGGCGATGGGAGTGACTGAGGGCGAGGGGAGTGACTGAGAGCGAGGGGAGTGACAGAGGGCGAGGGGAGTGACTGAGGGCGAGGGGAGTGACTGAGAATGAGGGGGAGCGGGTGAGGGGAGTGACTGAGGGCGAGGGGGAGCGGGCGAGGGGAGTGGCTGAGGGCGAGGGGAGTGACTGAGAGCGAGGGGAGTGACTGAGGGCGAGGGGAGTGACTGAGAGCGAGGGGGAGCGGGTGAGGGGAGTGACTGAGGGCGAGGGGAGTGACTGAGAGCGAGGGGGAGCGGGTGAGGGGAGTGACTGAGGGCGAGGGGAGTGACAGAGGGCGAGGGCAGTGACTGAGGGCGAGGGCAGTGACTGAGGGCGAGGGGAGTGACAGAGGGCGAGGGGAGGGACTGATGGCGATGGGAGTGACTGAGTGCGAGGGGAGTGACTGAGGGCGAGGGGAGTGACAGAGGGCGAGAGGAGTGACAGAGGGCGAGAGGAGTGATTGAGGGCGAGGGGAGTGACTGAGGGCGAGGGGAGTGACTGAGTGCGAGGGGAGTGACTGAGGGCGAGGGGAGTGACAGAGGGCGAGAGGAGTGATTGAGGGCGAGGGGAGTGACTGAGGGCGAGGGGAGTGATTGAGGGCGAGGGGAGTGACTGAGGGCGATGGGAGTGACTGAGAGCGATGGGAGTGACTGAGGGCGAGGGGAGTGACTGGGAGCGAGGGGGAGCGGGTGAGGGGAGTGACTGAGGGCGAGGGGAGTGACTGAGAGCGATGGGAGTGACTGAGGGCGAGGGGAGTGACTGAGAGCGAGGGGAGTGACTGAGGGCGAGGGGAGTGACTGAGAGCGAGGGGGAGCGGGTGAGGGGAGTGACTGAGGGCGAGGGGAGTGACTGAGGGCGAGGGGAGTGACTGAGAGCGAGGGGGAGCGGGTGAGGGGAGTGACTGAGGGCGAGGGGAGTGACTGAGAGCGAGGGGGAGCGGGTGAGGGGAGTGACTGAGGACGAGGGGAGTGACAGAGGGCGAGGGGAGTGACTGAGGGCGAGGGGAGTGACTGAGAGCGAGGGGAGTGACTGAGGGCGAGGGGAGTGACTGAGAGCGAGGGGGAGCGGGTGAGGGGAGTGACTGAGGGCGAGGGGAGTGACAGAGGGCGAGGGGAGTGACTGAGGGCGAGGGCAGTGACTGAGGGCGAGGGGAGTGACAGAGGGCGAGGGGAGTGACTGAGGGCGATGGGAGTGACTGAGTGCGAGGGGAGTGACTGAGGGCGAGGGGAGTGGCAGAGGGCGAGAGGAGTGATTGAGGGCGAGGGGAGTGACTGAGGGCGAGGGGAGTGACTGAGAGCGATGGGAGTGACTGAGGGCGAGGGGAGTGACTGAGAGCGAGGGGGAGCGGGTGAGGGGAGTGACTGAGGACGAGGGGAGTGACTGAGAGCGAGGGGAGTGACTGAGGGCGAGGGGAGTGACTGAGAGCGAGGGGAGTGACTGAGAGCGATGGGAGTGACTGAGGGCGAGGGGAGTGACTGAGAGCGATGGGAGTGACTGAGGGCGAGGGGAGTGACTGAGGGCGAGGGGAGTGACAGAGGGCGAGGGGAGTGACTGAGGGCGAGGGGAGTGACTGAGAGCGAGGGGAGTGACTGAGAGCGATGGGAGTGACTGAGGGCGAGGGGAGTGACTGAGAGCGAGGGGAGTGACTGAGGGCAAGGGGAGTGACTGAGAGCGAGGGGGAGCGGGTGAGGGTAGTGACTGAGGGCGAGGGGAGTGACTGAGGGCGAGGGGAGTGACTGAGAGTGAGGGAGAGCGGGTGAGGGGAGTGACTGAGGGCGAGGGGAGTGACTGAGAGCGAGGGGAGTGACTGAGGGCGAGGGCAGTGACTGAGGGCGAGGGGAGTGACAGAGGGCGAGAGGAGTGACTGAGGGCGAGGGGAGTGACAGAGGGCGAGGGGAGTGACTGAGGGCGAGGGGAGTGACTGAGGGCGAGGGGAGTGACTGAGAGCGAGGGGGAGCGGGTGAGGGGAGTGACTGAGAGCGAGGGGAGTGAGTGAGGACGAGGGGAGTGACTGAGGGTGAGGGGAGTGACTGAGAGCGAGGGGGAGCGGGTGAGGGGAGTGAGTGAGGGGCGTTCAGCGAGGGCCTGTAGTTTCCACCCTGCCTCGTGATTCCAGTTGTAGCTGCAGCCACCAGTTGCAGAGAGAAGTTTCATTAAACCGAGGCCCCGTCTGCCCTCTCGGGTGGATGTAAAAGATCCCGGGGCCACTATTGGAAGAAGAGCAGGGGGAGTTCTCCCCGGTGTCCTGGGGCCAATATTTATCCCTCGACCAACATCACTAAAACAGACGCTCCGGGTCATTATCACATCGCTGTGTGTGGGAGCTTGCTGTGCGCAAATTGGTGTTTCCCACAATACAACAGTGAGCGCCCTCCGATAGTACGCCATTGGCCGTGGGGCTTTGGGACGTCCCGGGGGGGAAGGGGCTGGAGAGAGGGGAGCCTCCATTTTTTCTTTCCTCCATTTGTTCTTTGATCCTTTCCTTCTTTCATTCTTTCTCTCCTGTCCTTTTTCTTCTTTTCTTTCCCCCACTCTCTCCCTCCTTTCCCCGTTTCCCTCTCTCCTTCCCTCCCCCCTTTCTCTCCCTCCTTTACCCCTCTCCCTCCCTTCCCTCTCTCTCTCCCTCCCCCCTCTCCCTCCCTTTCCCCTCTCCCTCCGTTACCTCTCTCCCTCCCCATCTCTCCCTCCCTTCCCTCTCTCCCTCCCTTCCCTCTCTCCCTCCCCCCTCTCTCCCTCGCTTCCTTCTTTCCCTCCGTTCCCTCTCTCCTTCCCTTCCCCATCTCACCCTCCCTTCCCCCTTTCGCTCCATTCCCTCTCTCCCTCCCTTCCCTCTCTCCCTCCCTCCCCCTCTCCCTCCCCCCCTTTCTCCCTCCCCCCTCTCCCTCTGTTCCCTCTCTCCCTCCTCCTTCTCTCCCTCCCCCCCTCTCTCCCTCCCTCCCTCTCTCCCCGTCTCTCCCTCCCTCTTCTCCCTCCCTCCCCCTCTCCCTCCCCCTCTCACTCCCCCCTCTCTCCCTCCTTTCCCCCTCTCCCTCCCCCTCTCTCACTCCCCCCTCTCTCCCTCCCGCCTCTCTCCCCCATCTCTCCCTCCCCCTCTCCCTCCCTCCCCCTCTCCCTCCCCCCCTCTCTCCCC
>NC_092008.1:323104-421007 GCF_044704955.1 Pristiophorus japonicus | reverse complement strand
AGAGAGAGAGAGGGGGGAGAGAGAGGGAGGGGCAGAGAGAGAGGGGGGAGAGGGAGGGAGGAGTGAGAGGGGTGAGAGAGAGAGCGCGAGGGGGGAGGGAGAGAGGGGAGAGAGAGAGGGAGAGAGAGAAAGGGGAAGAGAGAGGGAGAGAGAGAAGGGGGAGAGCGAGGGAGAGAGAGAGAGAGAGGGGGAGAGAGAGGGAGAGAGAGAGAGGGGTGGGAGAGGGAGGGAGAGAGAGAGGGAGGGAGAGGGAGAGACGGGGGGGAGAGAGAGAGACAGAGAGAGAGAGGGGGGGAAGAGAGGCGAGGAGAGCGAGAGAGAGAGAGGAAGGGAAGGTGGAGAGAGGGAGGGAGAGAAAGAGAGGGAGGGAGAGAGATCGGGAGAGAGAGAGAGAGAGAGGGAGAGGGAGGGAGAGAGAATGAGAGAGAGAGAGACAGAGAGAGAGAGCCAGAGAGAGAGAGAGGGAGAGAGAGAGACAGAGAAAGAGAGGCAGAGAGAGAGACAGAGAGAGAGAGGCAGAGAGAGAGAGACAGAGAGAGAGAGGCAGAGAGAGAGAGACAGAGAGAGAGAGAGAGAGGGAGGGAGAGAGAGAGAGACAGAGAGAGAGAGACAGAGAGAGAGAGAGAGAGGGAGGGAGAGAGAGAGCGGGAGGGAGAGAGGGAGAGGGAGAGGGAGAGAGACAGAGAGAGAGAGACAGAGAGAGAGAGAGAGAGGGAGGGAGAGAGAGAGCGGGAGGGAGAGAGGGAGAGGGAGAGGGAGAGAGATGAACGGTGGGTGTATGACTAACTCTCCACTCGCTCCCAGCCTGCTCCCCAGCTCTCTCACTCTCTGTGTCCTCCCAGGGTCCTGTGACAAGGCGAAGGTTACACAAAGCACTTTGACGGACAGCCAATGCCAGATGTTTGGGACTGGAGCTGCAGCTGTCTGGCGGAGTGGCTGGAGACGCAGCCTCTCGCTCCAACAGCTTGTCTCGGAGACATTAGAAAGCTGTGTTTAATCTCTCAGCGGGGCTGGATGCCGGAGTGACCCACTGGCCCTCGGCCCCACTGATTAAGTGAGGATGCTGTCAAGAGCTGAAGAATACATCTTGGATTACAGGCCTTCAGCACATCAGTGTAGGGCGAAGGGAGAGTTATTCAGAGCCAGAGTCCGGGGCCCCAGGACACCGGGGAGGAACTCCCCCTGCTCTTCCAATAGTGGCCCCGGGATCTTTTACATCCGCCCGAGAGGGCAGACGGGGCCTCGGTTTAATGTCTCATCCCGAAATACAGCCCCTCCGACAGTGCGGGGCTCCCTCAGTACCGCCCCTCCGACAGTGCGGCACTCCCTCAGTACTGCCCCTCCGACAGTGTAGCGCTCCCTCAGTACTGCTCCTCCGACAGTGCGGCGCTCCCTCAGTACTGCCCCTCCAACAGTGCGGCGCTCCCTCAGTACTGCCCTCCGACAGTGCGGCGCTCCCTCAGTACCGCCCCTCCGACAGTGCAACACTCCCTCAGTACTGCCCCTCCGACAGTGCGGCGCTCCCTCAGTACCGCCCCTCCGACAGTGCGGCACTCCCTCAGTACTGCCCCTCCGACAGTGCGACACTCCCTCAGTACTGCCCCTCCGACAGTGCGGCGCTCCCTCCCTAGAGAGGGTGCAGAGGAGATTTACCACGGTGTTGCACTGGAGAGGGTACAGAGGAGATTTTCCAAGATGTTGCACTGGAGAGGGTACAGAGGAGATTTACCAGGATGTTGCACTGGAGAGGGTACAGAGGAGATTTACCAGGATGTTGCACTGGAGAGGGTACAGAGGAGATTTACCAGGATGTTACACTGGAGAGGGTGCAGAGGAGATTTCCCAGGGTGTTGCACTAGAGACGGTGCAGAGGAGATTTACCAGGATGTTGCACTGGAGAGGGTACAGAGGAGATTTACCAGGATGTTGCACTGGAGAGGGTACAGAGGAGATTTACCAGGATGTTGCACTCGAGAGGGTACAGAGGAGATTTACCAGGATGTTGCACTGGAGGGGGTGCAGAGGAGATTTATCAGGATGTTGCACTAGAGAGGGTACAGAGGAGATTTACCAGGATGTCGCACTAGAGAGGGTACAGAGGAGATTTACCAGGATGTGGCACTGGAGAGGGTACAGAGGAGCTTTACCAGGATGTTGCACTGGAGAGGGTACAGAGGAGATTTACCAGGATGTTGCACTGGAGAGGGTACAGAGGAGATTTACCAGGATGTTACACTGGAGAGGGTGCAGAGGAGATTTCCCAGGGTGTTGCACTAGAGAGGGTGCAGAGGAGATTTACCACGGTGTTGCACTAGAGAGGGTGCAGAGGAGATTTACCAGGATGTTGCACTAGAGAGGGTACAGAGGAGATTTACCAGGATGTTGCACTGGAGAGGGTACAGAGGAGATTTACCAGGATGTTGCACTGGAGAGGGTGCAGAGGAGATTTCCCAGGATGTTGCACTGGAGAGGGTACAGAGGAGATTTACCAGGATGTTTCACTGGAGAGTGTGCAGAGGAGATTTACCAGGATGTTGCATTGGAGAGGGTACAGAGCAGATTTACCAGGATGTTGCACTAGAGAGGGTACAGAGGAGATTTACCAGGATGTTGCACTGGAAAGGGTACAGAGGAGATTTACCAGGATGTTGCACTCGAGAGGGTACAGAGGAGATTTACCAGGATGTTGCACTGGAGAGGGTACAGAGGAGATTTACCAGGATGTTGCACTAGAGAGGGTACAGAGGAGATTTACCAGGATGTAGCACGAGAGAGGGTACAGAGGAGATTTACCAGGATGTTGCATGACAGAGGGTGCAGAGGAGATTTACCACGATGTTGCACTGGAGAGGGTACAGAGGAGATTTACCAGGATGTTGCACTAGAGAGGGTGCAGAGGAGATTTACCAGGGTGTTGCACTGGAGAGGGTGCAGAGGAGATTTACCAGGATGTTGCACTGGAGAGGGTACAGAGGAGATTTACCAGGATGTTGCACTGGAGAGGATACAGAGGAGATTTACCAGGATGTTGCACTGGAGAGGGTACAGAGGAGATTTACCAGGATGTTGCACTGGAGAGGGTGCAGAGGAGATTTACCAGGATGTTGCACTAGAGAGGGAACAGAGGAGATTTACCAGGATGTTGCACTAGAGAGGGTACAGAGGAGATTTACCAGGATGTTGCACTGGAGAGCGTGCAGAGGAGATTTACCAGGATGTTGCACTAGAGAGGGTACAGAGGAGATTTACCAGGATGTCGCACTAGAGAGGGTACAGAGGAGATTTACCAGGATGTTGCACTGGAGAGGGTGCAGAGGAGATTTACCAGGATGTTGCACTGGAGAGGGTACAGAGGAGATTTACCAGGATGTTGCACTGGAGAGGGTACAGAGGAGATTTACCAGGATGTTGCACTGGAGAGGGTACAGAGGAGATTTACCAGGATGTTACACTGGAGAGGGTGCAGAGGAGATTTCCCAGGGTGTTGCACTAGAGAGGGTGCAGAGGAGATTTACCAGGGTGTTGCACTAGAGAGGGTGCAGAGGAGATTTACCAGGATGTTGCACTGGAGAGGGTACAGAGGAGATTTACCAGGATGTTGCACTGGAGAGGGTACAGAGGAGATTTACCAGGATGTTGCACTAGAGAGGGTACAGAGCAGGTTTACCAGGATGTTGCACTGGAGAGGGTACAGAGGAGATTTACCAGGATGTTGCACTGGAGAGGGTACAGAGGAGATTTACCAGGATGTTGCACTGGAGAGGGTACAGAGGAGATTTACCAGGATGTTACACTGGAGAGGGTGCAGAGGAGATTTCCCAGGGTGTTGCACTAGAGAGGGTGCAGAGGAGATTTACCACGGTGTTGCACTAGAGAGGGTGCAGAGGAGATTTGCCAGGATGTTGCACTGGAGAGGGTACAGAGGAGATTTACCAGGATGTTGCACTGGAGAGGGTACAGAGGAGATTTACCAGGATGTTGCACTGGAGAGGGTGCAGAGGAGATTTACCAGGATGTTGCACTGGAGAGGGTGCAGAGGAGATTTACCAGGATGTTGCACTGGAGAGGGTACAGAGGAGATTTACCAGGATGTTGCAATAGAGAGGGGACAGAGGAGATTTACCAGGATGTTGCACTGGAGAGGGTGCAGAGGAGATTTACCAGGATGTTGCACTGGAGAGGGAACAGAGGAGATTTACCAGGATGTTGCACTGGAGAGGGTGCAGAGGAGATTTACCAGGATGTTGCACTGGAGAGGGTACAGAGGAGATTTACCAGGATGTTGCACTAGAGAGGGTACAGAGGAGATTTACCAGGATGTTGCACTAGAGAGGGTACAGAGGAGATTTACCAGGATGTTGCACTGGAGAGGGTACAGAGGAGATTTACCAGGATGTTGCACTGGAGGGGGTACAGAGGAGATTTACCACGATGTTGCACTAGAGAGAGTGCAGAGGAGATTTACCAGGATGTTGCACTGGAGAGGATACTGAGGAGATTTACCAGGATGTTGCACGAGAGAGCGTACAGAGGAGATTTACCAGGATGTTGCACTGGAGAGGGTGCAGAGGAGATTTACCAGGATGTTGCACTGGAGAGGATACAGAGGAGATTTACCAGGATGCTGCACGAGAGAGCGTACAGAGGAGATTTACCAGGATGTTGCACTGGAGAGGGTGCAGAGGAGATTTACCAGGATGTTGCACTGGAGAGGGTACAGAGGAGATTTACCAGGATGTTGCACTGGAGAGGGTGCAGAGGAGATTTCCCAGGGTGTTGCACGAGAGGGTGCAGAGGAGATTTACCAGGGTGTTGCACTAGAGAGGGTGCAGAGGAGATTTACAAGGATGTTGCACTGGAGAGCGTACAGATGAGATTTACCAGGATGTTGCACTGGAGAGGGTACAGAGGAGATTTACCAGGATGTTGCACTAGAGAGGGTACAGAGGAGATTTACCAGGATGTCCCACTAGAGAGGGTACAGAGGAGATTTACCAGGGTGTTGCACTGGAGAGGGTACAGAGGAGATTTACCAGGATGTTGCACTAGAGAGGGTACAGAGGAGATTTTCCAGGATGTTGCACTGGAGAGGGTACAGAGGAGATTTACCAGGATGTTACACTGGAGAGGGTGCAGAAGAGATTTCCCAGGGTGTTGCACTGGAGAGGGTGCAGAGGAGATTTACCACGGTGTTGCACTAGAGAGGGTGCAGAGGAGATTTACCAGGATGTTGCACTGGAGAGGGTACAGAGGAGATTTACCAGGATGTTGCACTGGAGAGTGTACAGAGGAGATTTACCAGGATGTTGCACTGGAGAGTGTGCGGAGGAGATTTACCAGGATGTTGCACTGGAGAGGGTGCAGAGGAGATTTACCAGGATGTTGCACTGGAGTGGGTACAGAGGAGATTTACCAGGATGTTGCACTAGAGAGGGTACAGAGGAGATTTACCAGGATGTTGCACTGGAGAGGGTGCAGAGGAGATTTACCAGGATGTTGCACTGGAGAGGGAACAGAGGAAACTTACCAGGATGCTGCACTGGAGAGGGTGCAGAGGAGATTTACCAGGATGTTGCACTGGAGAGGGTACAGAGGAGATTTACCAGGATGTTGCACCAGAGAGGGTACAGAGGAGATTTACCAGGATGTTGCACTGGAGAGGGTACAGAGGAGATTTACCAGGATGTTGCACTAGAGAGGGTACAGAGGAGATTTACCAGGATGTAGCACTAAAGAGGGTACAGAGGAGATTTACCAGGATGTTGCATGAGAGAGGGTGCAGAGGAGATTTACCACGATGTTGCACTAGAGAGGGTACAGAGGAGATTTACCAGGGTGTTGCACTAGAGAGGGTGCAGAGGAGATTTACCAGGGTGTTGCACTAGAGAGGGTGCAGAGGAGATTTACCAGGATGTTGCACTGGAGAGGGTACAGAGGAGATTTACCAGGATGTTGCACTAGAGAGGGTACAGAGGAGATTTACCAGGGTGTTGCACTGGAGAGGGTACAGAGGAGATTTACCAGGATGTTGCACCTGAGAGGGTACAGAGGAGATTTACCAGGATGTTGCACTGGAGAGGGTACAGAGGAGATTTACCAGGATGTTACACCGGAGAGGGTGCAGAGGAGATTTCCCAGGGTGTTGCACTAGAGAGGGTGCAGAGGAGATTTATCAGGGTGTTGCACTAGAGAGGGTGCAGAGGAGATTTACCAGGATGTTGCACTGGAGAGGGTACAGAGGAGATTTACCAGGATGTTGCACTGGAGAGGATACAGAGGAGATTTCCCAGGATGTTGCACTAGAGAGGGTACAGAGGAGATTTACCAGGATGTTGCACTGGAGAGGGTGCAGAGGAGATTTACCAGGATGTTGCACTGGAGAGGGTACAGAGGAGATCTACCAGGATGTTGCACTGGAGAGGGTACAGAGGAGATTTACCAGGATGTTGCACTGGAGAGGGTGCAGAGGAGATTTACCAGGATGTTGCACTGGAGAGGGTACAGAGGAGATCTACCAGGATGTTGCACTAGAGAGGGTACAGAGGAGATTTACCAGGATGTTGCACTGGAGAGGGTGCAGAGGAGATTTACCAGGATGTTGCACTAGAGAGGGTACAGAGGAGATTTACCAGGATGTCGCACTAGAGGGGGTACAGAGGAGATTTACCAGGATGTTGCACTGGAGAGGGTACAGAGGAGATTTACCAGGATGTTGCACTGGAGAGGGTACAGAGGAGATTTACCAGGATGTTGCACTGGAGAGGGTACAGAGGAGATTTACCAGGATGTTGCACTGGAGAGGGTACAGAGGAGATTTACCAGGATGTTACACTGGAGAGGGTGCAGAGGAGATTTCCCAGGGTGTTGCACTAGAGAGGGTGCAGAGGAGATTTACCAGGATGTTGCACTGGAGGGGGTGCAGAGGAGATTTATCAGGATGTTGCACTAGAGAGGGTACAGAGGAGATTTACCAGGATGTCGCACTAGAGAGGGTACAGAGGAGATTTACCAGGATGTGGCACTGGAGAGGGTACAGAGGAGATTTACCAGGATGTTGCACTGGAGAGGGTACAGAGGAGATTTACCAGGATGTTGCACTGGAGAGGGTACAGAGGAGATTTACCAGGATGTTACACTGGAGAGGGTGCAGAGGAGATTTCCCAGGGTGTTGCACTAGAGAGGGTGCAGAGGAGATTTACCACGGTGTTGCACTAGAGAGGGTGCAGAGGAGATTTACCAGGATGTTGCACTGGAGAGGGTACAGAGGAGATTTACCAGGATGTTGCACTGGAGAGGGTACAGAGGAGATTTACCAGGATGTTGCACTGGAGAGGGTGCAGAGGAGATTTCCCAGGATGTTGCACTGGAGAGGGTACAGAGGAGATTTACCAGGATGTTTCACTGGAGAGGGTGCAGAGGAGATTTACCAGGATGTTGCACTGGAGAGGGTACAGAGCAGATTTACCAGGATGTTGCACTAGAGAGGGTACAGAGGAGATTTACCAGGATGTTGCACTGGAAAGGGTACAGAGGAGATTTACCAGGATGTTGCACTCGAGAGGGTACAGAGGAGATTTACCAGGATGTTGCACTGGAGAGGGTACAGAGGAGATTTACCAGGATGTTGCACTAGAGAGGGTACAGAGGAGATTTACCAGGATGTAGCACGAGAGAGGGTACAGAGGAGATTTACCAGGATGTTGCACTAGAGAGGGTGCAGAGGAGATTTACCAGGGTGTTGCACTAGAGAGGGTGCAGAGGAGATTTACCAGGATGTTGCACTGGAGAGGGTACAGAGGAGATTTACCAGGATGTTGCACTGGAGAGGATACAGAGGAGATTTACCAGGATGTTGCACTGGAGAGGGTGCAGAGGAGATTTACCAGGATGTTG
Source organism: Pristiophorus japonicus (assembly GCF_044704955.1). Classification (NCBI taxonomy): domain Eukaryota; kingdom Metazoa; phylum Chordata; class Chondrichthyes; family Pristiophoridae; genus Pristiophorus; species Pristiophorus japonicus. The sequence continues at coordinate 413,114 of NC_092008.1, read as the reverse complement.
CACTGGAGAGGGAACAGAGGAGATTTACCAGGATGTTGCACTAGAGAGGGTACAGAGGAGATTTACCAGGATGTTGCACTGGAGAGGGTGCAGAGGAGATTTACCAGGATGTTGCACTAGAGAGGGTACAGAGGAGATTTACCAGGATGTCGCACTAGAGAGGGTACAGAGGAGATTTACCAGGATGTTGCACTGGAGAGGGTGCAGAGGAGATTTACCAGGATGTTGCACTGGAGAGGGTACAGAGGAGATTTACCAGGATGTTGCACTGGAGAGGGTACAGAGGAGATTTACCAGGATGTTGCACTGGAGAGGGTACAGAGGAGATTTACCAGGATGTTACACTGGAGAGGGTGCAGAGGAGATTTCCCAGGGTGTTGCACTAGAGAGGGTGCAGAGGAGATTTACCAGGGTGTTGCACTAGAGAGGGTGCAGAGGAGATTTACCAGGATGTTGCACTGGAGAGGGTACAGAGGAGATTTACCAGGATGTTGCACTGGGGAGGGTACAGAGGAGATTTACCAGGATGTTGCACTAGAGAGGGTACAGAGCAGGTTTACCAGGATGTTGCACTGGAGAGGGTACAGAGGAGATTTACCAGGATGTTGCACTGGAGAGGGTACAGAGGATATTTACCAGGATGTTGCACTGGAGAGGGTACAGAGGAGATTTACCAGGATGTTACACTGGAGAGGGTGCAGAGGAGATTTCCCAGGGTGTTGCACTAGAGAGGGTGCAGAGGAGATTTACCACGGTGTTGCACTAGAGAGGGTGCAGAGGAGATTTACCAGGATGTAGCACTAGAGAGGGTACAGAGGAGATTTACCAGGATGTTGCATGAGAGAGGGTGCAGAGGAGATTTACCACGATGTTGCACTAGAGAGGGTACAGAGGAGATTTACCAGGGTGTTGCACTAGAGAGGGTGCAGAGGAGATTTACCAGGGTGTTGCACTAGAGAGGGTGCAGAGGAGATTTACCAGGATGTTGCACTGGAGAGGGTACAGAGGAGATTTACCAGGATGTTGCACTAGAGAGGGTACAGAGGAGATTTACCAGGGTGTTGCACTGGAGAGGGTACAGAGGAGATTTACCAGGATGTTGCACCTGAGAGGGTACAGAGGAGATTTACCAGGATGTTGCACTGGAGAGGGTACAGAGGAGATTTACCAGGATGTTACACCGGAGAGGGTGCAGAGGAGATTTCCCAGGGTGTTGCACTAGAGAGGGTGCAGAGGAGATTTATCAGGGTGTTGCACTAGAGAGGGTGCAGAGGAGATTTACCAGGATGTTGCACTGGAGAGGGTACAGAGGAGATTTACCAGGATGTTGCACTGGAGAGGATACAGAGGAGATTTCCCAGGATGTTGCACTAGAGAGGGTACAGAGGAGATTTACCAGGATGTTGCACTGGAGAGGGTGCAGAGGAGATTTACCAGGATGTTGCACTGGAGAGGGTACAGAGGAGATCTACCAGGATGTTGCACTAGAGAGGGTACAGAGGAGATTTACCAGGATGTTGCACTGGAGAGGGTGCAGAGGAGATTTACCAGGATGTTGCACTAGAGAGGGTACAGAGGAGATTTACCAGGATGTCGCACTAGAGGGGGTACAGAGGAGATTTACCAGGATGTTGCACTGGAGAGGGTACAGAGGAGATTTACCAGGATGTTGCACTGGAGAGGGTGCAGAGGAGATTTACCAGGATGTTGCACTGGAGAGGGTACAGAGGAGATTTACCAGGATGTTGCACTGGAGAGGATACAGAGGAGATTTACCAGGATGTTGCACTGGAGAGGGTGCAGAGGAGATTTACCAGGATGTTGCACTGGAGAGGGAACAGAGGAGATTTACCAGGATGTTGCACTAGAGAGGGTACAGAGGAGATTTACCAGGATGTTGCACTGGAGAGGGTGCAGAGGAGATTTACCAGGATGTTGCACTGGAGAGGGTACAGAGGAGATTTACCAGGATGTTACACTGGAGAGGGTGCAGAGGAGATTTCCCAGGGTGTTGCACTAGAGAGGGTGCAGAGGAGATTTATCAGGGTGTTGCACTAGAGAGGGTGCAGAGGAGATTTACCAGGATGTTGCACTGGAGAGGGTACAGAGGAGATTTACCAGGATGTTGCACTGGAGAGGGTACAGAGGAGATTTACCAGGATGTTACACTGGAGAGGGTGCAGAGGAGATTTCCCAGGGTGTTGCACTAGAGAGGGTGCAGAGGAGATTTACCAGGGTGTTGCACTAGAGAGGGTGCAGAGGAGATTTACCAGGATGTTGCACTGGAGAGGGTACAGAGGAGATTTACCAGGATGTTGCACTGGGGAGGGTACAGAGGAGATTTACCAGGATGTTGCACTAGAGAGGGTACAGAGCAGGTTTACCAGGATGTTGCACTGGAGAGGGTACAGAGGAGATTTACCAGGATGTTGCACTGGAGAGGGTACAGAGGATATTTACCAGGATGTTGCACTGGAGAGGGTACAGAGGAGATTTACCAGGATGTTGCACTGGAGAGGGTGCAGAGGAGATTTACCAGGATGTTGCACTGGAGAGGGTGCAGAGGAGATTTACCAGGATGTTGCACTGGAGAGGGTACAGAGGAGATTTACCAGGATGTTGCACTAGAGAGGGTACAGAGGAGATTTACCAGGATGTTGCACTGGAGAGGGTGCAGAGGAGATTTACCAGGATGTTGCACTGGAGAGGGAACAGAGGAGATTTACCAGGATGTTGCACTGGAGAGGGTGCAGAGGAGATTTACCAGGATGTTGCACTGGAGAGGGTACAGAGGAGATTTACCAGGATGTTGCACTAGAGAGGGTACAGAGGAGATTTACCAGGATGTTGCACTAGAGAGGGTACAGAGGAGATTTACCAGGATGTTGCACCTGAGAGGGTACAGAGGAGATTTACCAGGATGTTGCACTGGAGGGGGTACAGAGGAGATTTACCAGGATGTTGCACTAGAGAGGGTGCAGAGGAGATTTACCAGGATGTTGCACTGGAGAGGATACAGAGGAGATTTACCAGGATGTTGCACGAGAGAGCGTACAGAGGAGATTTACCAGTATGTTGCACTGGAGAGGGTGCAGAGGAGATTTACCAGGATGTTGCACTGGAGAGGGTGCAGAGGAGATTTCCCAGGATGTTGCACTGGAGAGGGTGCAGAGGAGATTTACCAGGATGTTGCACTGGAGAGGATGCAGAGGAGATTTACCAGGATGTTGCACGAGAGAGCGTACAGAGGAGATTTACCAGGATGTTGCACTGGAGAGGGTGCAGAGGAGATTTACCAGGATGTTGCACTGGAGAGGGTGCAGAGGAGATTTCCCAGGATGTTGCACTGGAGAGGGTACAGAGGAGATTTACCAGGATGTTTCACTGGAGAGGGTGCAGAGGAGATTTACCAGGATGTTGCACTGGAGAGGGTACAGAGCAGATTTACCAGGATGTTGCACTAGAGAGGGTACAGAGGAGATTTACCAGGATGTTGCACTGGAAAGGGTACAGAGGAGATTTACCAGGATGTTGCACTCGAGAGGGTACAGAGGAGATTTACCAGGATGTTGCACTGGAGAGGGTACAGAGGAGATTTACCAGGATGTTGCACTAGAGAGGGTACAGAGGAGATTTACCAGGATGTAGCACGAGAGAGGGTACAGAGGAGATTTACCAGGATGTTGCACTAGAGAGGGTGCAGAGGAGATTTACCAGGGTGTTGCACTAGAGAGGGTGCAGAGGAGATTTACCAGGATGTTGCACTGGAGAGGGTACAGAGGAGATTTACCAGGATGTTGCACTGGAGAGGATACAGAGGAGATTTACCAGGATGTTGCACTGGAGAGGGTGCAGAGGAGATTTACCAGGATGTTGCACTGGAGAGGGAACAGAGGAGATTTACCAGGATGTTGCACTAGAGAGGGTACAGAGGAGATTTACCAGGATGTTGCACTGGAGAGGGTGCAGAGGAGATTTACCAGGATGTTGCACTAGAGAGGGTACAGAGGAGATTTACCAGGATGTCGCACTAGAGAGGGTACAGAGGACATTTACCAGGATGTTGCACTGGAGAGGGTGCAGAGGAGATTTACCAGGATGTTGCACTGGAGAGGGTACAGAGGAGATTTACCAGGATGTTGCACTGGAGAGGGTACAGAGGAGATTTACCAGGATGTTGCACTGGAGAGGGTACAGAGGAGATTTACCAGGATGTTACACTGGAGAGGGTGCAGAGGAGATTTCCCAGGGTGTTGCACTAGAGAGGGTGCAGAGGAGATTTACCAGGGTGTTGCACTAGAGAGGGTGCAGAGGAGATTTACCAGGATGTTGCACTGGAGAGGGTACAGAGGAGATTTACCAGGATGTTGCACTGGGGAGGGTACAGAGGAGATTTACCAGGATGTTGCACTAGAGAGGGTACAGAGCAGGTTTACCAGGATGTTGCACTGGAGAGGGTACAGAGGAGATTTACCAGGATGTTGCACTGGAGAGGGTACAGAGGATATTTACCAGGATGTTGCACTGGAGAGGGTACAGAGGAGATTTACCAGGATGTTACACTGGAGAGGGTGCAGAGGAGATTTCCCAGGGTGTTGCACTAGAGAGGGTGCAGAGGAGATTTACCACGGTGTTGCACTAGAGAGGATGCAGAGGAGATTTGCCAGGATGTTGCACTGGAGAGGGTACAGAGGAGATTTACCAGGATGTTGCACTTGAGAGGGTACAGAGGAGATTTACCAGGATGTTGCACTGGAGAGGGTGCAGAGGAGATTTACCAGGATGTTGCACTGGAGAGGGTGCAGAGGAGATTTACCAGGATGTTGCACTGGAGAGGGTACAGAGGAGATTTACCAGGATGTTGCACTAGAGAGGGTACAGAGGAGATTTACCAGGATGTTGCACTGGAGAGGGTGCAGAGGAGATTTACCAGGATGTTGCACTGGAGAGGGAACAGAGGAGATTTACCAGGATGTTGCACTGGAGAGGGTGCAGAGGAGATTTACCAGGATGTTGCACTGGAGAGGGTACAGAGGAGATTTACCAGGATGTTGCACTAGAGAGAGTACAGAGGAGATTTACCACGATGTTGCACTAGAGAGGGTACAGAGGAGATTTACCAGGATGTTGCACTAGAGAGGGTACAGAGGAGATTTACCAGGATGTTGCACCTGAGAGGGTACAGAGGAGATTTACCAGGATGTTGCACTGGAGGGGGTACAGAGGAGATTTACCAGGATGTTGCACTAGAGAGGGTGCAGAGGAGATTTACCAGGATGTTGCACTGGAGAGGATACAGAGGAGATTTACCAGGATGTTGCACGAGAGAGCGTACAGAGGAGATTTACCAGGATGTTGCACTGGAGAGGGTGCAGAGGAGATTTACCAGGATGTTGCACTGGAGAGGATACAGAGGAGATTTACCAGGATGTTGCACGAGAGAGCGTACAGAGGAGATTTACCAGGATGTTGCACTGGAGAGGGTGCAGAGGAGATTTACCAGGATGTTGCACTGGAGAGGGTACAGAGGAGATTTACCAGGATGTTGCACTGGAGAGGGTGCAGAGGAGATTTACCAGGATGTTGCACTGGAGAGGGTACAGAGGAGATTTACCAGGATGTTGTACGAGAGAGGGTACAGAGGAGATTTACCAGGATGTTGCACTGGAGAGGGTGCAGAGGAGATTTCCCAGGGTGTTGCACTAGAGAGGGTGCAGAGGAGATTTACCAGGGTGTTGCACTAGAGAGGGTGCAGAGGAGATTTACAAGGATGTTGCACTGGAGAGCGTACAGATGAGATTTACCAGGATGTTGCACTGGAGAGGGTACAGAGGAGATTTACCAGGATGTTGCACTAGAGAGGGTACAGAGGAGATTTACCAGGATGTTGCACTGGAGAGGGTGCAGAGGAGATTTACCAGGATGTTGCACTAGAGAGGATACAGAGGAGATTTACCAGGATGTCGCACTAGAGAGGGTACAGAGGAGATTTACCAGGGTGTTGCACTGGAGAGGGTACAGAGGAGATTTACCAGGATGTTGCACTAGAGAGGGTACAGAGGACATTTTCCAGGATGTTGCACTGGAGAGGGTGCAGAGGAGATTTACCAGGATGTTGCACTGGAGAGGGTGCAGAGGAGATTTACCAGGATGTTGCACTGGAGTGGGTACAGAGGAGATTTACCAGGATGTTGCACTAGAGAGGGTACAGAGGAGATTTACCAGGATGTTGCACTGGAGAGGGTGCAGAGGAGATTTACCAGGATGTTGCACTGGAGAGGGAACAGAGGAGATTTACCAGGATGTTGCACTGGAGAGGGTGCAGAGGAGATTTACCAGGATTTTGCACTGGAGAGGGTACAGAGGAGATTTACCAGGATGTTGCACCAGAGAGGGTACAGAGGAGATTTACCAGGATGTTGCACTGGAGAGGGTACAGAGGAGATTTACCAGGATGTTGCACTAGAGAGGGTACAGAGGAGATTTACCAGGATGTTGCACTGGAGAGGGTAAAGAGGAGATTTACCAGGATGTTGCACTAGAGAGGGTACATAGGAGATTTACCAGGGTGTTGCACTGGAGAGGGTACAGAGGAGATTTACCAGGATGTTGCACTGGAGAGGGTACAGAGGAGATTTACCAGGATGTTGCACTGGAGAGGGTACAGAGGAGATTTACCAGGATGTTACACCGGAGAGGGTGCAGAGGAGATTTCCCAGGGTGTTGCACTAGAGAGGGTGCAGAGGAGATTTATCAGGGTGTTGCACTAGTGAGGGTGCAGAGGAGATTGACCAGGATGTTGCACTGGAGACAGTACAGAGGAGATTTACCAGGATGTTGCACTGGAGAGGATACAGAGGAGATTTCCCAGGATGTTGCACTAGAGAGGGTACAGAGGAGATTTACCAGGATGTTGCACTGGAGAGGGTGCAGAGGAGATTTACCAGGATGTTGCACTGGAGAGGGTACAGAGGAGATCTACCAGGATGTTGCACTAGAGAGGGTACAGAGGAGATTTACCAGGATGTTGCACTGGAGAGGGTGCAGAGGAGATTTACCAGGATGTTGCACTAGAGAGGGTACAGAGGAGATTTACCAGGATGTCGCACTAGAGGGGGTACAGAGGAGATTTACCAGGATGTTGCACTGGAGAGGGTACAGAGGAGATTTACCAGGATGTTGCACTGGAGAGGGTACAGAGGAGATTTACCAGGATGTTGCACTGGAGAGGGTACAGAGGAGATTTACCAGGATGTTGCACTGGAGAGGGTACAGAGGAGATTTACCTGGATGTTACACTGGAGAGGGTGCAGAGGAGATTTCCCAGGGTGTTGCACTAGAGAGGGTGCAGAGGAGATTTACCAGGATGTTGCACTGGAGAGGGTACAGAGGAGATTTACCAGGATGTTGCACTGGAGAGGGTACAGAGGAGATTTACCAGGATGTTGCACTCGAGAGGGTACAGAGGAGATTTACCAGGATGTTGCACTGGAGGGGGTGCAGAGGAGATTTATCAGGATGTTGCACTAGAGAGGGTACAGAGGAGATTTACCAGGATGTCGCACTAGAGAGGGTACAGAGGAGATTTACCAGGATGTGGCACTGGAGAGGGTACAGAGGAGATTTACCAGGATGTTGCACTGGAGAGGGTACAGAGGAGATTTACCAGGATGTTGCACTGGAGAGGGTACAGAGGAGATTTACCAGGATGTTGCACTGGAGAGGGTACAGAGGAGATTTACCAGGATGTTACACTGGAGAGGGTGCAGAGGAGATTTCCCAGGGTGTTGCACTAGAGACGGTGCAGAGGAGATTTAGCAGGATGTTGCACTGGAGAGGGTACAGAGGAGATTTACCAGGATGTTGCACTGGAGATGGTACAGAGGAGATTTACCAGGATGTTGCACTCGAGAGGGTACAGAGGAGATTTACCAGGATGTTGCACTGGAGGGGGTGCAAAGGAGATTTATCAGGATGTTGCACTAGAGAGGGTACAGAGGAGATTTACCAGGATGTCGCACTAGAGAGGGTACAGAGGAGATTTACCAGGATGTGGCACTGGAGAGGGTACAGAGGAGATTTACCAGGATGTTGCACTGGAGAGGGTACAGAGGAGATTTACCAGGATGTTGCACTGGAGAGGGTACAGAGGAGATTTACCAGGATGTTACACTGGAGAGGGTGCAGAGGAGATTTCCCAGGGTGTTGCACTAGAGAGGGTGCAGAGGAGATTTACCACGGTGTTGCACTAGAGAGGGTGCAGAGGAGATTTACCAGGATGTTGCACTGGAGAGGGTACAGAGGATATTTACCAGGATGTTGCACTGGAGAGGGTACAGAGGAGATTTACCAGGATGTTGCACTGGAGAGGGTGCAGAGGAGATTTCCCAGGATGTTGCACTGGAGAGGGTACAGAGGAGATTTACCAGGATGTTTCACTGGAGAGGGTGCAGAGGAGATTTACCAGGATGTTGCACTGGAGAGGGTACAGAGCAGATTTACCAGGATGTTGCACTAGAGAGGGTACAGAGGAGATTTACCAGGATGTTGCACTGGAGAGGGTACAGAGGAGATTTACCAGGATGTCGCACTGGAGGGGGTACAGAGGAGATTTACCAGGATGTTGCACTGGAGAGGGTACAGAGGAGATTTACCAGGATGTTGCACTGGAGAGGGTACAGAGGAGATTTACCAGGATGTTGCACTGGAGAGGGTACAGAGGAGATTTACCAGGATGTTGCACTGGAGAGGGTACAGAGGAGATTTACCAGGATGTGGCACTGGAGAGGGTGCAGAGGAGATTTCCCAGGGTGTTGCACTAGAGAGGGTGCAGAGGAGATTTACCACGGTGTTGCACTGGAGAGGGTGCAGAGGAGATTTACCAGGATGTTGCACTGGAGAGGGTACAGAGGAGATTTACCAGGATGTTGCACTGGAGAGGGTACAGAGGAGATTTACCAGGATGTTGCACTGGAGAGGGTGCAGAGGAGATTTCCCAGGATGTTGCACTGGAGAGGGTACAGAGGAGATTTACCAGGATGTTTCACTGGAGAGGGTGCAGAGGAGATTTACCAGGATGTTGCACTGGAGAGGGTACAGAGCAGATTTACCAGGATGTTGCACTAGAGAGGTTACAGAGGAGATTTACCAGGATGTTGCACTGGAAAGGGTACAGAGGAGATTTACCAGGATGTTGCACTCGAGAGGGTACAGAGGAGATTTACCAGGATGTTGCACTGGAGAGGGTACAGAGGAGATTTACCAGGATGTTGCACTAGAGAGGGTACAGAGGAGATTTACCAGGATGTAGCACTAGAGAGGGTACAGAGGAGATTTACCAGGATGTTGCATGAGAGAGGGTGCAGAGGAGATTTACCACGATGTTGCACTGGAGAGGGTACAGAGGAGATTTACCAGGATGTTGCACTGGAGACAGTACAGAGGAGATTTACCAGGATGTTGCACTGGAGAGGATACAGAGGAGATTTCCCAGGATGTTGCACTAGAGAGGGTACAGAGGAGATTTACCAGGATGTTGCACTGGAGAGGGTGCAGAGGAGATTTACCAGGATGTTGCACTGGAGAGGGTACAGAGGAGATCTACCAGGATGTTGCACTAGAGAGGGTACAGAGGAGATTTACCAGGATGTTGCACTGGAGAGGGTGCAGAGGAGATTTACCAGGATGTTGCACTAGAGAGGGTACAGAGGAGATTTACCAGGATGTCGCACTAGAGGGGGTACAGAGGAGATTTACCAGGATGTTGCACTGGAGAGGGTACAGAGGAGATTTACCAGGATGTTGCACTGGAGAGGGTACAGAGGAGATTTACCAGGATGTTGCACTGGAGAGGGTACAGAGGAGATTTACCAGGATGTTGCACTGGAGAGGGTACAGAGGAGATTTACCTGGATGTTACACTGGAGAGGGTGCAGAGGAGATTTCCCAGGGTGTTGCACTAGAGAGGGTGCAGAGGAGATTTACCAGGATGTTGCACTGGAGAGGGTACAGAGGAGATTTACCAGGATGTTGCACTGGAGAGGGTACAGAGGAGATTTACCAGGATGTTGCACTCGAGAGGGTACAGAGGAGATTTACCAGGATGTTGCACTGGAGGGGGTGCAGAGGAGATTTATCAGGATGTTGCACTAGAGAGGGTACAGAGGAGATTTACCAGGATGTCGCACTAGAGAGGGTACAGAGGAGATTTACCAGGATGTGGCACTGGAGAGGGTACAGAGGAGATTTACCAGGATGTTGCACTGGAGAGGGTACAGAGGAGATTTACCAGGATGTTGCACTGGAGAGGGTACAGAGGAGATTTACCAGGATGTTGCACTGGAGAGGGTACAGAGGAGATTTACCAGGATGTTACACTGGAGAGGGTGCAGAGGAGATTTCCCAGGGTGTTGCACTAGAGACGGTGCAGAGGAGATTTAGCAGGATGTTGCACTGGAGAGGGTACAGAGGAGATTTACCAGGATGTTGCACTGGAGATGGTACAGAGGAGATTTACCAGGATGTTGCACTCGAGAGGGTACAGAGGAGATTTACCAGGATGTTGCACTGGAGGGGGTGCAAAGGAGATTTATCAGGATGTTGCACTAGAGAGGGTACAGAGGAGATTTACCAGGATGTCGCACTAGAGAGGGTACAGAGGAGATTTACCAGGATGTGGCACTGGAGAGGGTACAGAGGAGATTTACCAGGATGTTGCACTGGAGAGGGTACAGAGGAGATTTACCAGGATGTTGCACTGGAGAGGGTACAGAGGAGATTTACCAGGATGTTACACTGGAGAGGGTGCAGAGGAGATTTCCCAGGGTGTTGCACTAGAGAGGGTGCAGAGGAGATTTACCACGGTGTTGCACTAGAGAGGGTGCAGAGGAGATTTACCAGGATGTTGCACTGGAGAGGGTACAGAGGATATTTACCAGGATGTTGCACTGGAGAGGGTACAGAGGAGATTTACCAGGATGTTGCACTGGAGAGGGTGCAGAGGAGATTTCCCAGGATGTTGCACTGGAGAGGGTACAGAGGAGATTTACCAGGATGTTTCACTGGAGAGGGTGCAGAGGAGATTTACCAGGATGTTGCACTGGAGAGGGTACAGAGCAGATTTACCAGGATGTTGCACTAGAGAGGGTACAGAGGAGATTTACCAGGATGTTGCACTGGAGAGGGTACAGAGGAGATTTACCAGGATGTCGCACTGGAGGGGGTACAGAGGAGATTTACCAGGATGTTGCACTGGAGAGGGTACAGAGGAGATTTACCAGGATGTTGCACTGGAGAGGGTACAGAGGAGATTTACCAGGATGTTGCACTGGAGAGGGTACAGAGGAGATTTACCAGGATGTTGCACTGGAGAGGGTACAGAGGAGATTTACCAGGATGTGGCACTGGAGAGGGTGCAGAGGAGATTTCCCAGGGTGTTGCACTAGAGAGGGTGCAGAGGAGATTTACCACGGTGTTGCACTGGAGAGGGTGCAGAGGAGATTTACCAGGATGTTGCACTGGAGAGGGTACAGAGGAGATTTACCAGGATGTTGCACTGGAGAGGGTACAGAGGAGATTTACCAGGATGTTGCACTGGAGAGGGTGCAGAGGAGATTTCCCAGGATGTTGCACTGGAGAGGGTACAGAGGAGATTTACCAGGATGTTTCACTGGAGAGGGTGCAGAGGAGATTTACCAGGATGTTGCACTGGAGAGGGTACAGAGCAGATTTACCAGGATGTTGCACTAGAGAGGTTACAGAGGAGATTTACCAGGATGTTGCACTGGAAAGGGTACAGAGGAGATTTACCAGGATGTTGCACTCGAGAGGGTACAGAGGAGATTTACCAGGATGTTGCACTGGAGAGGGTACAGAGGAGATTTACCAGGATGTTGCACTAGAGAGGGTACAGAGGAGATTTACCAGGATGTAGCACTAGAGAGGGTACAGAGGAGATTTACCAGGATGTTGCATGAGAGAGGGTGCAGAGGAGATTTACCACGATGTTGCACTGGAGAGGGTACAGAGGAGATTTACCAGGATGTTGCACTAGAGAGGGTGCAGAGGAGATTTACCAGGATGTTGCACTGGGGAGGGTACAGAGGAGATTTACCAGGATGTTGCACTGGAGAGGATACAGAGGAGATTTACCAGGATGTTGCACTGGAGAGGGTACAGAGGAGATTTACCAGGATGTTGCACTGGAGAGGGTGCAGAGGAGATTTACCAGGATGTTGCACTGGAGAGGGTACAGAGGAGATTTACCAGGATGTTGCACTAGAGAGGGTACAGAGGAGATTTACCAGGATGTTGCACTGGAGAGGGTGCAGAGGAGATTTACCAGGATGTTGCACTGGAGAGGGTACAGAGGAGATTTACCAGGATGTTGCACTGGAGAGGGTACAGAGGAGATTTACCAGGATGTTGCACTAGAGAGGGTACAGAGCAGGTTTACCAGGATGTTGCACTGGAGAGGGTACAGAGGAGATTTACCAGGATGTTGCACTGGAGAGGGTACAGAGGAGATTTACTAGGATGTTGCACTGGAGAGGGTACAGAGGAGATTTACCAGGATGTTACACTGGAGAGGGTGCAGAGGAGATTTCCCAGGGTGTTGCACTAGAGAGGGTGCAGAGGAGATTTACCACGGTGTTGCACTAGAGAGGGTGCAGAGGAGATTTGCCAGGATGTTGCACTGGAGAGGGTAGAGAGGAGATTTACCAGGATGTTGCACTGGAGAGGGTACAGAGGAGATTTACCAGGATGTTGCACTGGAGAGGGTGCAGAGGAGATTTACCAGGATGTTGCACTGGAGAGGGTGCAGAGGAGATTTACCAGGATGTTGCACTGGAGAGGGTACAGAGGAGATTTACCAGGATGTTGCACTAGAGAGGGTACAGAGGAGATTTACCAGGATGTTGCACTGAAGAGGGTACAGAGGAGATTTACCAGGATGTTGCACTAGAGATGGTACAGAGGAGATTTACCAGGATGTTGCCGGGACTGGAGAATTTTAGTGATGAGGGAAGATTGGAGAGGCTGGGGTTGTTTTCTTTGGAACAGAGGAGGCTGAGGGGAGACCTGATTGAGGTGTATAAAATGATGAGGGGCCTGGATAGAGTGGATAGGACGGACCGGTTTCCCTGGGCAGAGGGGTCAACAACCAGGGGGCAGAGATTGAAAGTAATTCGGGGGGGAGGTTTCGAGGGGATTTGAGGGGAAATGTCTTCACCCAGAGGGTGGTGGGGGTCTGGGGGGGAACTCAGTGCCTGAAAGGGGGGTAGAGGCAGAAACCCTCACCACATTTGGACGTGTGCTCGAAGTGCCGTAACCCACAGGGCTACGGACCCAGAGCGGGAAAGTGGGATTAGGCCGGGATGGCTCTTGGTCGGCCGGCGCGAGGCGGACTCGATGGGCCGAATGGCCTCCTCCCGCGCTGTAAATTTCTCTGCTTCTATGAGATGGACGGAGAGTTTAAGAGACGGAGAGACAGAGGTGAAAGGGGACAGAGAGCCGGTCGCAGGAAAAAGGGAAGGGGGATGTGAAAGATCAAGAACAAGGGAGAGGGACACAGAGAGAAGGGGAAAAGAGAGAGAGAGAGACCAGGAAATGGAAGAAATGGGAGTGTGCGAGAGAGAGCGATGGGGGAAGAACATAAGAGAGAGGAGAGGTGCTCAATGCCTCACTGAACCATTCCTGCAGGGTGCGACTCTCGCTCTCTCCCCTCCGGCTTTCCCTCGGGGTCCAGGATGACCTGCTCCCACACTAACACCAGTTCTCAGCTGACTGATGAGCCCAATGAGGGACCGACAGTCCCTGTCACAGGCGGTGTCTGGGGCAGATGCTGGTCGGAGGGACGGGTGGGTGGGGGGGGCCTGGGTTTGCCGTGCTCTCCTTCCGCTGTCTGTGCTTGGCTTCCGCCTGCTCCCGGCGAGGCGACTCGAGGCGTTCGGCGCCTTCCCAGTCTCTCCTCCTCCGCTTTGAGCTGGTCTTTGGGCCCAGGGACTCCCAGGTGTCGGTGGGGATGTTGCACTTTATCAGGGAGGGCTTTGAGGGTGGTCCCCTGTAACGTTTCCTCTGCCCTCCTTTGGCCCGTTTGCCCGTGAAGGAGTTCCGAGTCGAGCGCTTGCTTTGGGGAGTCTCGTGTCTGGGGGACATGCGGACAATGTGGCCCTGCCCAGCGGAGCTGGTCGAGTGTGGTCAGTGCTTCGATGCTGGGGATGTTGGGCCTGGTCGAGGACGCTAACGTTGGTGCTTCTGTCCTCCCGGGGGATTTGCAGGATCTTGCGGAGACAGCGTTGGTGGTATTTCTCCAGTGACTTGAGGTGTCTACTGTACATGGTCCATGTCTCTGAGCCATACAGGAGGGCGGGTATCACTACAGCCCTGTAGACCATGAGCTGGGGGTGAGGTACCTACTGTACATGGTCCATGTCTCTGAGCCATACAGGAGGGCGGGTATCACTACAGCCCTGTAGACCATGAGCTGGGGGTGAGATACCTACTGTACATGGTCCATGTCTCTGAGCCATACAGGAGGGCGGGTATCACTACAGCCCTGTAGACCATGAGCTGGGGGTGAGGTACCTACTGTACACGGTCCGTGTCTCTGAGCCATACAGGAGGGCAGGTATCACTACAGCCCTGTAGACCATGAGCTGGGGGTGAGGTACCTACTGTACATGGTCCATGTCTCTGAGCCATACAGGAGGGCGGGTATCACCACAGCCCTGTAGACCATGAGCTGGGGGTGAGATACCTACTGTACATGGTCCATGTCTCTGAGCCATACAGGAGGGCGGGTATCACTACAGCCCTGTAGACCATGAGCTGGGGGTGAGGTACCTACTATACACGGTCCGTGTCTCTGAGCCATACAGGAGGGCAGGTATCACTACAGCCCTGTAGACCATGAGCTGGGTGGTGGATTTGAGGGCCTGGTCTTCAAACACTCTTTTCCTCAGGCGGCCGAAGGCTGCACTGGCGCACTGGAGGCGGAGTTGGACCTCGTCATCGGTTGTGCATGGTTAATTGCACCTCCCGCCCGAGAATGTGACAGCCCGCGTGGATCTGACATTGTCTGACCAGCTCCCCAGGGCAGCATCCAGGCACTCTGCCCCTGCCTCAGTTCATCCGCTGCTGAAAACCTCAACCCCTGCCCCCTCCGCACTCGACTGTTCCAACACTCTCCCGCCCGGCCACCAACCTTCCACCCTCCGTAACCATCAACTCATCCAAAACTCTGCTGCACCCCCATGTCCTAACTCGCACCCAGGCCCGCTCACCCATCACCCCCTGTGCCCCGTGTCCTAACTCGCACCCAGTCCCGCTCACCCATCACCCCCTGTGCCCCGTGTCCTAACTCGCACCCAGGCCCGCTCACCCATCACCCCCTGTGCCCCGTGTCCTAACTCACACCCAGGCCCACTCACCCATCATCCCCTGTGCCCCGTGTCCTAACTCGCACCCAGTCCCGCTCACCCATCACCCCCTGTGCTCGCTGACCGACATTGGCTCCCGGTTGAACAACGCATTGATTTCAAAATTCTCAATCTGGGTGTTCAAATCGCTCTGTGGACTCCTCACCCCCTATCTCTGTAGCCCCCTGCAGCCCCTACACCCCTCCCTATCACTGTAGCCCCCTCCAGCCCCTACACCCCTTCCTATCTCTGTAACCTCCTCCAGCCCCTACACCCCTCCCTATCTCTGTAACCCCCTCCAGCCCCTACACCCCTTCCTATCTCTGTAACCTCCTCCAGCCCCTACACCCCTCCCTATCTCTGTAACCTCCTCCAGCCCCTACACCCCTCCCTATCTCTGTAACCTCCTCCAGCCCCTATACCCCTCCCTATCTCTGTAACCTCTTCCAGCCCTTACTCCCCTCCCTATCTCTGTAACCCCCTCCAGCCCCTACACCCCTCCCTATCTCTGTAACCTCCTCCAGCCCCTTACACCCCTCCCTATCTCTGTAACACCCTCCAGCCCCTACACCCCTCCCTATCTCTGTAACCTCCTCCAGCCCCTACACCCCTCCCTATCTCTGTAACCTCCTCCAGCCCCTACACCCATCCCTATCTCTGTAACCTCCTCCAGCCCCTATACCCCTCCCTATCTCTGTAATCTCCTCCAGCCCCTACACCCCTCCCTATCTCTGTAACCTCCTCCAGCCCCTACACCCCTACCTATCTCTGTAACCTCCTCCAGCCCCTACACCCCTCCCTATCTCTGTAACCTCCTGCAGCCCCTACACCCCTCCCTATCTCTGTAACCTCCTCCAGCCGCTACACCCCACCCTATCTCTGTAACCCCCTCCAGCCCCTACACCCCTCCCTATCTCTGTAACCCCCTCCAGCCATTACACCCCTCCCTATCTCTGTAACCTCTTCCAGCCCTTACTCCCCTCCCTATCTCTGTAACCCCCTCCAGCCCCTACACCCCTCCCTATCTCTGTAACCTCCTCCAGCCCCTTACACCCCTCCCTATCTCTGTAACACCCTCCAGCCCATACACCCCTCCCTATCTCTGTAACCCCCTCCATTCCCTACACCCCTCCCTATCTCTATAACCCACTCCAGCCCCTACACCCCTCCCTATCTCTGTAACCCCCTCCAGCCCCTACACCCCTCCCTATCTCTGTAACCTCCTCCAGCTCCTACACCCCTCCCTATCTCTGTAACACCCTCCAGCCCCTACACCCCTCCCTATCTCTGTAACCTCCTCCAGCCCCTACACCCCTCCCTATCTCTGTAACCTCCTCCAGCCCCTACACCCTCCCTATCTCTGTAACCTCCTCCAGCCCTGAAATCGAGGCGTTGCTTAACCGGGAGACAATGTAGTTCAGCGAGCACAGGGGGTGATGGGTGAGTGGGACTGGGTGTGAGTTAGGACACGGGGACAGTGAGCACAGGGGGTGATGGGTGAGTGGGACTGGGTGTGAGTTAGGACACGGGGTCAGTGAACACAGGGGATGATGGGTGAGTGGGACTGGGTGTGAGTTAGGACACGGGGTCAGTGAGCACAGGGGGTGATGGGTGAGTGGGACTGGGTGTGAGTTAGGACATGGGGTCAGTGAGCACAGGGGGTGATGGGTGAGTGGGACTGGGTGTGAGTTAGGACACGGGGTCAGTGAGCACAGGGGGTGATGGGTGAGTGGGACTGGGTGCGAGTTAGGACACGGGGTCAGTGAGCACAGGGGGTGATGGGTGAGTGGGACTGGGTGTGAGTTAGGACACGGGGTCAGTGAGCACAGGGGGTGATGGGTGAGCGGGACTGGGTGCGAGTTAGGACACGGGGTCAGTGAGCACAGGGGGTGATGGGTGAGCGGGACTGGGTGCGAGTTAGGACACGGGGTCAGTGAGCACAGGGGGTGATGGGTGAGCGGTACTGGGTGCGAGTTAGGACACGGGGGCAGCGAGCACAGTAGGTGATGGGTGAGTGGGACTGGGTGTGAGTTAGGACACGGGGCAGTGAGCACAGGGGGTGATGGGTGAGTGGCACTCGGTGTGAGTTAGGACACGGGGTCAGTGAGCACAGGGGGTGATGAGTGAATGGGACTCGGTGCGAGTTAGGACACGGGGTCAGTGAGCACAGGGGGTGATGGGTGAGTGGGACTGGGTGCGAGTTAGGACACGGGGTCAACGAGCACGGGGTGATGGGTGAGTGGGACTGGGTGTGAGTTAGGACACGGGGCAGTGAGCACAGGGGGTAATGGGTAAGCGGGACTGGGTGTGAGTTAGGACACGGGGTCAGAAAGCACAGGGGGTGATGGGTGAGTGGGACTCAATGCGAGTTAGGACACTGGGTCAGTGAGCACAAGGGGTGATGGGTGAGTGGGACTCGATACGAGTTAGGACACGGGGTGAGTGAGCACAGGGGGTGATGGGTGAGCGGGACTCAATGCGAGTTAGGACACTGGGTCAGTGAGCACAAGGGGTGATGGGTAAGTGGGACACGGTGCGAGTTAGGACACTGGGTCAGTGAGCACAGGGGGTGATGGGTGAGCGGGACTGGGTGTGAGTTAGGACACGGGGTCAGCGAGTTCAGGGGGTGATGGGTGAGCAGGACTGGGTGCGAGTTAGGACACGGGGTCAGCGAGTTCAGGGGGTGATGGGTGAGTGGGACTGGGTGTGAGTTAGGACACGGGGTCAGCGAGTTCAGGGGGTGATGGGTGAGCGGGACTGGGTGCAAGTTAGGACACGGGGCAGTGAGCACAGGGGGTGATGGGTGAGTGGGACTGGGTGTGAGTTAGGACACGGGGTCAGTGAGCACAGGGGGTGATGGGTGAGCGGGACTGGGTGTGTGTTAGGACACGGGGTCAGTGACCACAGGGGGTGATGGGTGAGTGGGACTGGGTGTGAGTTAGGACACGGGGACAGCCGAGTTTTGGATCCGTATGTTGCAGAAAGCATCCATTAAGCGAATGTTTGGAGGAAGAGCATGTGGCGAAGTAAATGTCAGATTTGAAACACTTACACTGCACAGCATGGAGAAACATCGCCTGCAGTTGCATTTATGGTTTAATGTCCAGTCAGGATAAACGTTAAAGGAAGACTGTGAGAAAATCATTTAGAGTTAAGAGACAATAAATGTTATGGAGCTCGCCAGGGAGCAACTCGATGCAGAGATGCAGTAATTCTCCAGATAATGTTCCAATCCTTCCTGTCCCTATCAAACACTCCCAGTGCAGGTACAGGGGGTTAGATACAGAGTAAAGCTCCCTCTACACTGTCCCCATCAAACTCTCCCAGGGCAGGTACAGGGGGGTTAGATACAGAGTAAAGCTCCCTCTACACTGTCCCATCAAACACTCCCAGGGCAGGTAGAGGGGGATAGATACAGAGTAAAGCTCCCTCTACACTGTCCCATCAAACACTCCCAGGGCAGGTACAGGGGGTTAGATACAGAGTAAAGCTCCCTCTACACTGTCCGCATCAAACTCTCCCAGGGCAGGTACAGGGTGTTAGATACAGAGTAAAGCTCCCTCTACACTGTCCGCATCAAACTCTCCCAGGGCAGGTACAGGGGGTTAAATACAGAGTAAAGCTCCCTCTAGACTGTCACATCAAACACTCCCAGGGCAGGTACAGGGGGTTAGATACAGAGTAAAGCTCCCTCTACACTGTCCCATCAAACACTCCCAGGGCAGGTACAGCACGGGGTTAGATACAGAGCAAAGCTCCCTCTACACTGTCCCATCAAACACTCCCAGGGCAGGTACAGCACGGGGTTAGATACATAGTAAAGCTCCCTTTACACTGTCCCATCAAACACTCCCAGGGCAGGTACAGGGGGTTAGACCCAGAGTAAAGCTCCCTCTACACTGTCGCATCAAACACTCCCAGGGCAGGTACAGCACGGGGTTAGATACAGAGTAAAGCTCCCTCTACACTGTCCCATCAAACACTCCCAGGGCAGGTACAGGGGGTTAGATACAGAGTAAAGCTCCCTCGACACTGTCCCATCAAACACTCCCAGGGCAGGTACAGGGGGTTAGATACAGAGTAAAGCTCCCTCTACACTGTCCCATCAAACACTCCCAGGGCAGGTACAGGGGGTTAGATACAGAGTAAAGCTCCCTCTACACTGTCCCATCAAACACTCCCAGGGCAGGTACAGGGGGTTAGATACAGAGTAAAGCTCCCTCTACACTGTCCCATCAAACACTCCCAGGGCAGGTACAGGGGGTTAGATACAGAGTAAAGCTCCCTCTACACTGTCCCATCAAACACTCCCAGGGCAGGTACAAGGGGGTTAGATACAGAGTAAAGCTCCCTCTACACTGTCCCATCAAACACTCCCAGGGCAGGTACAGGGGGTTAGATACAGAGTAAAGCTCCCTCTACACTGTCCCATCAAACACTCCCAGGGCAGGTACAGCACGGGGTAAGATACAGAGTAAAGCTCCCTCGACACTGTCCCATCAAACACTCCCAGGGCAGGTACAGGGGGTTAGATACAGAGTAAAGCTCCCTCTACACTGTCCCATCAAACACTCCCAAGGCGTGTACAGGGAGTTAGATACAGAGTAAAGCTCTCTCTACACTGTCCCATCAAACACTCCCAGGGCAGGTACAGGGGGTTAGATACAGAGTAAAGCTCCCTCTACACTGTCCCCATCAAACACTCCCAGGGCAGGTACAGGGGGTTAGATACAGAGTAAAGCTCCCTCTACACTGTCCCATCAAACACTCCCAGGGCAGGTACAGGGGGTTAGATACAGAGTAAAGCTCCCTCTACACTGTCCCATCAAACACTCCCAGGGCAGGTACAGGGGGTTAGATACAGAGTAAAGCTCCCTCTACACTGTCCCAACAAACACTCCCAGGGCAAGTACAGCACGGGGCTTGTTCACGGCAGTTGTGCCCGAGCTGTATCCGGGAGAAGAGGCTGGAACAGACGGAATCGACCCGAGGGACTCTCTTCTCCGCTCCTGCCCGATTGAATAGACAGTCTCCAAATTCCAAGCTGTCTCCCGCAATCTGTGACACAATCTGTTCTCCTCCTCCGGCTCCCCGATCGGCAATGATTGGAGCAGGTTGCTGTGGAAACGAAAGTCTCAGTCGAACAGGGCGTAGGTGAGGCCACACCTGGAGTACTGCGTACAGTTCTGGTCTCCGTATCTAAGGAGGGGTATACTTGCATTGTAACGTTTCCTCTGCCCACCTTGGGTTCGCTTGACCGTGAAGGAGTTCCCGAGTAGAGCGCTTGCTTTGGGAGTCTCGTGTCTGGGACATGCGGACAATGTGGCCCTGCCCAGCGGAGCTGGTCGCGTGTGGTCAGTGCTTCGATGCTGGGGATGTTGGCCTGGTCTGTCGTGTATGCAATAACTGTTAGACTGAGTACCGTTTAACTCCAAGAGGTATGACCTCGGCTCTGCTTTATTAAGGCCCAAAGTGACCAATATACAAAATGGCTGGCCTTATATGCTTGGGCTGCACACACGTGCATCGAGTGGCTAGTGATCCCAAAACTACATACATGACATGGTCGAGGACGCTAACGTTGTTGCGTCTGTCCTCCCGGGGGATTTGCAGGATCTTGCGGAGACAGCGTTGGTGGTATTTCTCCAGCGACTTGAGGTGTCTACTGTACATGGTCCATGTCTCTGAGCCATGTTCAGAGAAGGTTCACTCGGTCGATTCCGGGGATGAGGGGGTTGACTTATGAGGAAAGGTTGAGGAGGTTGGGCCCTGTACCCATTGGAGTTTAGAAGAATGAGAGGTGATCTTATTGAAAGGTATCAGATTCTGAGGGGGCTGGACAGGGTGGATGCAGAGAGGATGTTTCCCCCTCGTGGGGGAATCTAGAACTAGGGGGCACATAGTCTCAGAATAAGGGGCCGCCCATTTAGGACGGAGATGAGGAGGAATTTCTTCTGGTGAATCTGTGGAATTCTCTGCCCCAGAGAGCTGTGGGGGGCTGGGTCATTGAATATATTTAAGGTGGAGATGGACAGATTTTTGAGCGATAAGGGAGTGAAGGGGCGGGCGGGGAAGTGGAGCTGAGCCCAAGATCGGATCAGCCGCGATCTTATTAAATGGCGGAGCGGGCTCGAGGGGCCGAATGGCCGACTCCTGCTCCCGTTTCTTATGTCGGCAAGGAATTCAATGGTGTTCATGGAAACATAGAAATTTACAGGGCAGGAGGAGGCCATTCCGGCCCATCGTGTCCGCCCCGGCCGACAAAGAGCCGCACGGCCCTCGGTCAGTAGCCCTGAAGGTTACATATAAACCCACGAACAATGACGGAAAGGCAAAGAGCACCCGGCCCAACCAGTCCGCCTCACACAACTGCGACACCCCTTACACTGAAACATTCCACACTCCACCCCAACCGGAATCGTGTGATCTCCTGGGAGAGGCAACAACCAGATAAAAACCCAGGCCAATTCAGGGAGAGAAAAAATCTGGGAAAATTCCTCTCCGACCCATCCAGGCGATCGACACTAGACCAGGAGATCCCCCTGGCCGTATTCGATTCCCTGCAGTACTGACCGTTATATCTGCTCGGTCCAACAAAAGGTCATCCAGTCTAATCCCAATTACCAGCTCTAGGTCCGTAACCCTGCAGGTTACTGCACTTTAAGTGGCCCATCCAACCATCTCTTAAAAGTGGTGAGGGTTTCTGCATCCACCACTCTTCCAGGCAGCGAGCTCCAGATCCCCACAACCCTCTGCGTAAAGAAGCTGTTAAGAATCGAATAACTCCGCGAGGCTAAGTACGGTGAGCTAGTTCAGGCATGACCTCAATCCAGTTTATTTATTCTCAAAGTGAGGATTTAACGTGGCTGCCAACATTATATACACGGCTTGGGCGTTTCTGCCAGTGGCCATTGGGTCTCCGACAATCGCGCCCTCTGGTGGCAGGTAAACATACCCAGTTAGCATACATAACATCATTCCCCCCTCTAATCCCCTCCCTACCTTCCACCAACCATCTTAAAACTACTCCCCCTCGTAATAGACCCCTTCCCCAATGGAAACAGGCCCTTACTGTCTGTCCACTCTGTCTGGGCCCCTCGATATTCTGCACACCTCAATGAGGTCTCCTCTCAACCTCCTCTGCTCCAATGAGAACGAACCCTGTGCCTTGCTTGGCAGAAACCCGTTGCCCCCTCAGCGCGCAGACCGGTGGGAGGGGGTTAGGGGGTCCGTGTGGGGTCTTCGGGCCGCTGGGGCCTCTTGCGCTGTTTTCCGACGCTGACGGACATTCCCGCAATCCTAGTCGGATGTCTTTGTCCCCAGTCGTGTCTCAGGGTGGGATTCGGCTCTGGAAATTGCCAGCGGTCCGGTTTTATCGACACCCGGCGCCTTGGCTGCCCGAGCTGGCAAGCGTCGCACCGGCACACCTACGCCGCGAATACGCAGCCGGCAGAGAATTACGGCCGCCACACCAGAAAGACATGGCAACCCAGGCCAACTCGGGGCAACCTACCACTAACCCGCCTCAAATCTAGCAGGATATTCGTGCAGTTCTGGTCTCCGTATTTACCAAAGGATATACTTTGCTTTGGAGGCAGTTCAGAGAAGGTTCACTCGGTTGATCCCGGGGATGAGGGGGTTGACTTATGAGGAAAGGTTGAGGAGGTTGGGCCTCTACTCATTGGAGTTCAGAAGAATGAGAGGTGATCTTATTGAAACGTGTCAGATTATGAGGGGGCTGGACAAGGTGGATGCAGAGAGGATGTTCCCACTGATGGGGGAGACTAGAACTAGGGGGCATGGTCTTAGAATAAGGGGCCGCCCATTTAAAACTGAGATGAGGAGGAATTTCTTCTCTCAGAGGGTTGTAAATCTGTGGAATTCGCTGCCTCAGAGAGCTGTGGAAGCCGGGACATTGAATATATTTAAGACAGAGATAGACAGTTTCTTAACCGATAAGGGGGCGGGCAGGGAAGTGGAGCTGAGTCCATGATCGGATCAGCCATGGTCGTATTAAATGGCGGAGCGGGCTCGAGGGGCCGATTGGCCGACTCCTGCTCCTATTTCTGATGTTCTTATGGAACATCGCCAAAGACCTCAGCCTCGATGGCGAAATGCTTGATATAACGTATGTACCGGTGAACATGCTCACAGGTTTGTCGAGCGGTTGAATTGCGATTGGCTTAGCCAGTCACATGATGTTCGCAAGACTCAATAAAACCCCGGCCAGTTGGGTTTGGGAGATGCACGATGGGGCAGGTGGTTGTGAGCCCGGTGGATGAACTGGTAATGTGTCGTGTGATTGTTAAACCTTTGGCTAATTATCAGAGGCAGTCCCTCGAAATCGAGGAAGACTTGCTTCCACTCTTAAAGTGAGTCCTCAGGTGGCTGAACAGCCCAATACGGGAGCCACAGTCCCTGTCACAAGTGGGACAGACAGTGGTTGAGGGAAGGGGAGGGTGGGACTGGTTTGCCGCACGCTCCTTCCGCTGCCTGCGCTTGCTTTCTGCACGCTCTCGGCGACGAGACTCGAGGTGCTCAGCGCCCTCCCGGATGCACTTCCTCCACTTAGGGAGGACTGGTCTTTGGGCCCAGGGACTCCCAGGTGTCGGTGGGGATGTTGCACTTTATCAGGGAGGCTTTGAGGGTGGTCCCTTGTAAAGTTTCCTCTGCCCACCTTTGGCTCGTTTGCCCGTGAAGGAGTTCCGAGTAGAGCGCTTGGCTTTGAGAGTCTCGTGTCTGGGGGACATGTGGACAATGTGGTCCTGCCCAGCGGAGCTGGTCGAGTGTGGTCAGTGCTTCGATGCTGGGGATGTTGGGCCTGGTCGAGGACGCTAACGTTGGTGCGTCTGTCCTCTCGGGGGGATTTGCAGGATCTTGCGGAGACAGCGTTGGTGGTATTTCTCCAGCGACTTGAGGTGTCTACTTTACTTTGGCTAATAAACCAATGGTCACTCCTCATCCGTGGACCGACATGGCCAAGAGTCCTTCCTCTAGCTCGACGCCGCCTGGCAATAGAGGGGAGCGCGATACTCTGGCGAACGAGTAATGCCTCCATCAAATTCTCTCACGGACTTTGTAAGGACACTATAATGGCAGATAAAAGTGCCGTTTGCAAGTTGGAGCTTGACACAGCGTGCAGTGTGCAACTATTACAGTCAATGTGCCCTGCGATGTAGGATTGTTCTCCCTCCGTTTAAATACGTCGCCAATACCGCCCGCTGCATCCTGGGAACGGCTGTTTTTTCAGACCTTTCCTGGGGCGGGCATTAAATGAGACATTTAGGGCCGAATTTTGTATCTGGGATTGTAGCGGAGTGTTTTCACGACGATTGACGTCACGATCTCAATGACATTGCCGGCACAAACCATGAGCCAAGTTTACCGGCTGGGCGGCAGAAGGCCAGCGTTACGCCTAGAAACACACTTTATCGCCACTCCGGGGCAAACGAGCCAAAGGTCTTACTGCAATGATATAGAACATCAGAAATAGGAGCAGGAGTCGGCCATTCGGCCCCTCGAGCCCTGCTCCGCCATTTAATATGATCATGGCTGATCCGATCATGGACTCAGCTCCACTTCCCTGCCCGCCCCCTGATCGGTTAAGAAACTGTCTATCTCTGTCTTAAATATATTCAATGTCCCGGCTTCCACAGCTCTCTGAGGCAGCGAGTTCCACAGATTTACAACCCTCTGAGAGAAGAAATTCCTCCTCATCTCAGTTTTAAATGGGCGGCCCCTTATTCTAAGACCATGCCCCCTAGTTCTAGTCTCCCCCATCAGTGGGAACATCCTCTCTGCATCCACCTTGTCGAGCCCCCTCATAATCTGATACCTTTCGATAAGATCACCTCTCATTCTTCTGAACTCCAATGAGTAGAGGCCCAACCTCCTCAACCTTTCCTCATAAGTCAACCCCCTCATCCCCAGAATCGACCGAGTGAACCTTCTCTGAACTGCCTCCAAAGCAAGTATAGCCTTTGGTAAATACGGAGACCAGAACTGCACGCAGTACTCCAGGTGTGGCCTCACCAATACCCTGTATAACTGGAGCAAGACTTCCCTGCTTTTATACTCCATCCCCCTTTGCAATAAAGGCCAGGATACCATTGGCCTTCCTGATCACTTGCTGTACCTGCATACTAACCTTTTGTGTTTCATGCACAAGTAACCCCCAGGTCCCGCTGTACTGCGGCACTTTGCAATCTTTCTCCGTTTAAATAATAACTTGCTCTTTGATTTTTTTTCCTGCCAAAGTGCACGACCTCACACTTTCCCACATTATACTCCATCTGACAAATGTTTGCCCACTCACTGAGCCTGTCTGTGTCCTTTTGCAGATTTTTTGTGTCCTCCTCACACATTGCTTTTCCTCCCATCTTTGTATCGTCAGCAAACTTGTCTACATTACACTCAGTCCCTTCTTCCAAGTCATTAATACAGGTTGTAAATAGTTGGGGTCCCAGCACTGATCCCTGCGACACCCCACTAGTTACTGATTTACCAACCCGAGAATGAACCATTTATCCCGACTCTCTGTTCTCTGTTAGTTAGCCAATCCTCTATCCATGCTAATATATTACCCCCAGCCCCGTGAACTTTTATCTTATGCAGTAACCTTTTCTGTGGCACCTTGTCAAATGCCTTCTGGAAATTCAAATACACCACATCCACTGGTTCCCCTTTATCCATCCTGTTCGTTACATTCTCAAAGAACTCCAGTAAATGCAAGGCCCTGGTGAGACCACACCTGGAGTATTGTGCACTGTTCTGGTCTCCTGACCTAAGGAAGGATATACTCGCCATTGAGGGAGTACAGCGAAGGTTCACCAGACTGATTCCTGGGATGGGGGGGATTGTCCTATGAGGAGAGATTGAGCAGACTGGGCCGATACTCTCTGGAGTTTAGAAGAATGGGAGTGGATCTCACTGAAACGTGTCGGATTATGAGGGGGATTGACGGGTAGATGCAGGGAGGGTGTTTCCCCCCCGGGGCTGGGGAGTCTAGAACCAGGGGTCACACAGTCTCAGGATAAGGGCTCGGACATTTAGGACTGAGATGAGGAGGAATTTCTTCACTCGGAGGGAGGTGAGTCGTTGGAACTCTCTGCCCCAGAGGGCTGTGGAGGCTCAGTCGTTGAGTATATTCAGGGCCGAGATCGGTCGGTTTTTGGACTCGAGGGGAATCGAGGGATCGGGCGGGGAAGTGGAGTTGAGGTCGAAGATCAGCCGTGATCTGATTGGATGGCGGGTCAGGCTCGAGGGGCCGAATGGCCGACTCCTGCTCCTGTTTCTTATGTCATCTGGCACCTAACTCCTCTCGCCAACCTCTCACATCCAGTGACTTACCTTGACGTGCAGTGACTATTGTTGTGTATTCATTAATTAATCTATACATTAATCAATTTTGCTTTAGTATCATCGATTGTGGTTCTACTCTTCACCCCAAACTATTCCTTTATTTAGCTTGAGGTTTTTTTCTTGTGACTATTTGCAGCATATTTTTGTGGCCGCTTCAATTCCACTTTCTCCTCCTGCTTTTTCTTTTCCCTCTATCCCTCCCTGACCGCTCCCTCCTGTTGTCATAACGCCGTTCATCTCTCCCCTCTCTCGGATACTCCGTCCTCCCAAATCCCTGCCCCAACTCTTCGAGCTTCCTGCTCTCTCGCTGACCTTCCCGCCCACTGGAGGCTAACCTCGCCAATCTCCTCCCCGTCCAACTCATCCCTCCAAGCGCTGACCCTGTGGACGCTGTCAGTGGGCCGGCTACCACCCACCCTCTCCGCATCTCCATCCAGAACGTCCATCCACTTGCGAACCAGTCTCTTGCCATCCGTGAGCTTGTCGTGGATGGTGGCATCGGCATCATGGCCCGAACCTGGTTGAGGGGCGATGACACTTTACCGTTAAATTAAGCCTCCCCGCCTGGCGATACCTTCTGCCACTCGCCCCTCCCACACCGCCGTGGTGGTGGGTAACTTTGAAGGTATGAGGTGTGAATTGGCTAGGATAGATTGGCGAATGATACTTAGGGGGTTGACTGTGGATGGGCAATGGCAGACATTTAGAGACCGCATGGATGAACAACAACAATTGTACATTCCTGTCTGGCGTAAAAATAAAAAAGGGAAGGTGGCTCAACCGTGGCTATCAAGGGAAATCAGGGATAGTATTGAAGCCAAGGAAGTGACATACAAATTGGCCAGAAATAGCAGCGAACCAGGGGACTGGGAGAAATTTAGAACTCAGCAGAGGAGGACAAAGGGTTTGATTAGGGCAGGGAAAATGGAGTACGAGAAGAAGCTTGCAGGGAACATTAAGATGGATTGCAAAAGTTTCTATAGATATGTAAAGAGAAAAAGGTTAGTAAAGACAAACGTAGGTCCCCTGCAGTCAGAATCAGGGGAAGTCATAACGGGGAACAAAGAAATGGCGGACCAATTGAACAAGTACTTTGGTTCGGTATTCACGAAGGAGGACACAAACAACCTTCCGGATATAAAAGGGGTCGGAGGGTCTAGTAAGAAGGAGGAACTGAGGGAAATCCTTATTAGTCGGGAAATTGTGTTGGGGAAATTGATGGGATTGAAGGCCGATTAATCCCCAGAGCCTGATGGTCTGCATCCCAGAGTACTTAAGGAGGTGCCCTTGGAAATAGCGGATGCATTGACAGTCATTTTCCAACATTCCATTGACTCTGGATCAGTTCCTATCGAGTGGAGGGTAGCCAATGTAACCCCACTTTTTAAAAAAGGAGGGAGAGAGAAAACAGGGAATTATAGACCGGTCAGCCTGACATCGGTAGTGGGTAAAATGATGGAATCAATTATTAAGGATGTCATAGCAGCGCATTTGGAAAGAGGTGACATGATAGGTCCAAGTCAGCATGGATTTGTGAAAGGGAAATCATGCTTGACAAATCTTCTGGAATTTTTTGAGGATGTTTCCAGTAGAGTGGACAAGGGAGAACCAGTTGATGTGGTATATTTGGACTTTCAGAAGGCTTTCGACAAGGTCCCACACAAGAGATTAATGTGCAAAGTTAAAGCACATGGGATTGGGGGTAGTGTGCTGACGTGGATTGAGAACTGGTTGTCAGACAGGAAGCAAAGAGTAGGAGTGAATGGGTACCGAATGGGCAGTGACTAGTGGGGTACCGCAGGGTTCTGTGCTGGGGCCCCAGCTGTTTACACTGTACATTAATGATTTAGACGAGGGGATTAAATGTAGTATCTCCAAATTTGCGGATGACACTAAGTTGGGTGGCAGTGTGAGCTGCGAGGAGGATGCTATGAGGCTGTAGAGTGACTTGGATAGGTTAGGTGAGTGGGCAAATGCATGGCAGATGAAGTATAATGTGGATAAATGTGAGGTTATCCACTTTGGTGGTAAAAACAGAGAGACAGACTATTATCTGAATGGTGACAGATTAGGAAAAGGGGAGGTGCAACGAGACCTGGGTGTCATGGTACATCAGTCATTGAAAGTTGGCATGCAGGTACAGCAGGCGGTTAAGAAAGCAAATGGCATGTTGGCCTTCATAGCGAGGGGATTTGAGTACAGGGCAGGGAGGTATTGCTACAGTTGTACAGGGCCTTGGTGAGGCCACACCTGGAGTATTGTGTACAGTTTTGGTCTCCTAACCTGAGGAAGGACATTCTTGCTATTGAGGGAGTGCAGCGAAGGTTCACCAGACTGATTCCCGGGATGGCGGGACTGACCTATCAAGAAAGACTGGATCAACTGGGCTTGTATTCACTGGAGTTCAGAAGAATGAGAGGGGACCTCATAGAAACGTTTAAAATTCTGACGGGGTTAGACAGGTTAGATGCAGGAAGAATGTTCCCAATGTTGGGGAAGTCCAGAACCAGGGGACACAGTCTAAGGATAAGGGGTAAGCCATTTAGGACCGAGATGAGGAGGAATTTCTTCACCCAGAGAGTGGTGAACCTGTGGAATTCTCTACCACAGAAAGTTGTTGAGGCCAATTCACTAAATATATTCAAAAAGGAGTTAGATGAAGTCCTTACTACTAGGGGGATCAAGGGGTATGGTGAGAAAGCAGGAATGGGGTACTGAAGTTGCATGTTCAGCCATGAACTCATTGAATGGCGGTGCAGGCTAGAAGGGCTGAATGGCCTACTCCTGCACCTATTTTCTATGTTTCTATGTTTCTATCACCAAATCACGCCTTGGTCTGTCCCCGGACTCCTTTGACACGTTCTCCTTCCTTTGGACATTCTACCCCTCTCATTTCAAATTCTCGTTCTCCACTGCCCACCCAAAATGTTATCACCGAGGTATCCTCACTGCTTTCCTCCCTCAGGTCTCTGCAGCGAGCAACTTCTCATCCTCGGGGATTTCATCCTCCAGCTCAATTCACCGCGCGCACTCTCTTCTGAGTTCGCTACCCTCCTTGTCCTCCCTCAAGCTCCCGCTCCGTGCGAACTCCCCAACCCATTATTCACAGCCAGCCCCTCGAGCTTGCCATCTCGCGTGGCCTCGCGGCTCCCATCGTGTCAATCGCAGAGGAGGCCGTCTCTGACCACTTCCTCGTGTCGCTCTCCACCCACACCCCCCAATTCCCCCCACCCAACCCTCCCTCCTTCTGTATCCGCCCCCGGAATAAACTCTCCCCCAACTCTCGTACAACTGCACCCATCAACGCCCAGCAGTCCAGCCTTTGGCCCGCCATTCACCAGGACATTGCTGCGGCCACCGATCTGCTCAGCCGCACTCTCACCACCACCTTCGATGCCCTAGTCCCTGTGAAAACAATGACTCTCTCTCACCCTGGCCGTTCCCCCGGTACAGCCCTCACCAAGGGACGCAGACTTGAACGGGATGTGGCGGACAACTGGTTTGGCCTTTCAGCGCCAGGTCTGGCCAGACCACAGGGAGCATTATCTGGTCTTGCTCTCATCTGACAAAACTGCTCACTATTCCAGGATCATTCTGGAATGCAAAGGCAACCCCCCCGCCCAGCTACTATTCTCTACTGCTAACCGTCTCCTTAAACCCCTCTCCCCTGTCTCCACCACACTCACCTCCAACAACAAGTGCAAGGAGCTCATGGACCTCCTTGTCTCAAAGGTTGAGACCCTCTGATCAGCTGCCTCTGCGCGTTCCCTTCCTTCCCCGAGCCCACAGGGCCAAACTTCATCTGAGGCCACCACCCACCCCTCCCCCCCAGCCCTGGCCTTACTCTCACATCTCTCTCCAGTTTCTCTCTGACCTCCCCTCTTGATCTTTCCGAGCTCATCCTGTCCATGAGACCTACTTCCTGCTCCCTTGACCCTATTCCCAACATCATCAGAGGCGGTCCCTCGAACGAGGATGACTTGCTTCCACAAGTTCACAGATGTTTTGATGAAGGACCCGATGTTCCAGACCCTGAATGCCAGTTGAGGGGGTGGAACGTTCCTGTGGGTGGATTGTTTTAACGTGTGGTGGCCGTTGTACACCAGCCACCACATGGGGCTTGACAGAGCGAGGTCTGGGTCCAGGGGCAAGGGTTAACCAGGACGACTGGACACCAGCTCTGCTGCACGGACCCAGTGCGCTCACATATCGCACACAGTGTGTGGGCTGGTCCTGGGTCCCTGGGCCCTCGCCCCTCCTGGGCCCCGTTCCCTCATTCGCTGCACCCCCGCCCCCGATCTCTCGCCGCTCCTCCGCCACAAACACTCGCCGTTCATCCGCCCCGACCTTCCCGCTCCTCCGTACCTGGGTCCTGCCGGTGTTCCCGCCCACGCCCCAAAACAACGACCAGGGTTTTGGTGACGTCGCCCAGCTCAAAATCGTCGCACACTTGGAGCAGCTCGCTCTGGAGGTTGAAGTGGTCTGTGCTCCAGCTCGTTCATAGCCCGACCTGCGGAGCTGTTCTCTCGCAGGCCGCGGGGGGGCGCCACCCTATTCCCACCAAACTGATGACCAACCAACTTCCTTTTCTGGCTCCCATGTTAGCCGACATTGTTAACGGTTCTCTCTCCTCAGGTACTGCCCCCCACTCCTCAAAAAACCAACCCTCAATTCCTCCGTCCTTGAAAAATACCGCCCCCATCTCCAACCTCCCGTCCCTCTCCAGCGTCCTCGAACGTGTTGTCGCCTTCCACATCCGTGACCATCTTTCCCGGAACTCCGTGTTTGCATCCTTCCAATCCGGTTTCTCTGCCACAGGATCGCAAGGGCTCTTGTCAAAGTCACAAATGACATCCTTTGTGACTGTGACAAGGGTAAACCCTCCCTCCTTGTCCTCCTGGACCTGTCTGCAGCCTTTGGCACGGTTGACCACTCCATCCTCCTCCAACGGCTCTCCACCATGGTCCAGCTGGGTGGGACTGCACTCGCCTGGTTCCATTCTCATCCTTCGAATCGTAGCCAGAGAGTCACCTGCAATGGCTTCTCTTCCCACCCCCGCATCGTTACCTCTGGTGTCCCCCCAGGATCTGTCCTTGGTCCCCTCCTATTCCCCATCTACACGCTGCCCCTTGGCACATCATCTGGAAACACGGAGTCAGTTTCCACATGTCCGCTGACGACCCCCAGCTCTAACTCACCCCCACTCTCCACCCCTCCACGCTCTCTGAATTGTGAGGCTGCTTAGCCGACGTCCAGTTCTGGATGAGCAGAAATTTTCTCCGATTAAATATTGAGAGGACCGAAGCCACTGTCTTTGGTCCCCGCCACAAACTGCGTTCCCGAGCCACCGACTCCATCCCTCTCCCCAGCATCGGTCTGAGGCTGAACCAGACTGTTCACAACCTCGGGGTCATACTTACCCCTGAAGTGAGCTTCCGGCCACACATCCCGCAGCGTAACTAAAACCGTTTATTTCCACCTCCGTAACATCGCCCGCCTCCGTCCCCTGCCTCAGCTCATCTGCTGCTGAAACCTTCATCCGTGCCCACGTTACCTCCAGACTTGACTACGCCAAAGCACTCCTGGCTGGCCTCCCACATTCTACCAGACGTAAAATTAAGGTGATCCAAAACTCGGCAGCCCCGTGTCCTAACTCACACAAAGTCCCACTCACCCATCACCCCCTGTGCTCACTGACCCGTTGTCCTAACTCACACCCAGTCCCACTCACCCATCACCCCCTGTGCTCACTGACCCGTTGTCCTAACTCACACCCAGTCCCACTCACCCATCACCCACTGTGCTCACTGACCTCGTGTCCTAACTCACACCCAGTCCCACTCACCCATCACCCCCTGTGCTCACTGACACTGTGTCCTAACTCACGCCCAGTCCCACTCACCCATCACCCCCTGTGCTCACTGACCTCGTGTCCTAACTCACACCCAGTCCCACTCACCCATCACCCCCTGTGCTCACTGACACTGTGTCCTAACTCGCACCCAGTCCCATTCACCCATCACCCCCTGTGCTCACTGCCCCGTGTCCTAACTCGCACCCAGTCCCGTTCACCCATCACCCCCTGTGCTCACTGACCCCGTGTCCAAACTCGCACTGAGTCCCACTCACCCATCACCCCCTGTGCTCACTGCCCCGTGTCCTAACTCGCACCCAGTCCCACTCACCCATCACCCCCTGTGCTCGCTGACCTACATTGGTTCCCGGTTAAGCAATGCCTCGATTTCAAAATTATCGTTTACAAATCCCTCCAGTCCCTACACCCTTCCACATTTCTGTAACCTCCTCCAGCCCCTACACCCCTCCCTTTCTCTGTAACCTCCTCCAGCCCCTACACCCCTCTCTATCTCTGTAACCTCCTCCAGCCCCTATACCTCTCCCTTTCTCTGTAACCTCCTCCAGCCCCTACACCCCTCCCTATCTCTGTAACCCCCTCCAGCCCCTACATCCCTCCCTATCTCTGTAACTCCCTCCAGCCCCTACACCCCTCCATATCTCCGTAACCCCCTCCAGCCCCTACACCCCTCCCTATCTCTGTAACCTCCTCTAGCCCCTACACCCCTCCCTATCTCTGTAACCTCCTCCAGCCCCTACACCCCTCCCTATCTCTGTAACCCCCTCCAGCCCCTACACCCCTCCCTATCTCTGTAACCACCTCCAGCCCCTACACCCCTCCCTATCTCTGTAATCCCCTCCAGCCCCTACACCCCTCCCTATCTCTGTAACCTCCAGCCCCTACACCCCTCCCTATCTCTGTAAGCTCCTCCAGCCCCACAACCCCCCGAGATCTCTGCACCCCTCTAATTCTGCCCCCCTGACCATCCCTGATTATAATCGCTCCACCATCGGTGGCCGTGCCTTCTGTTGCCTGGGCCCCGAGCTCTGGAACTCCCTCCCTCAACCTCTCCGCCTCTCTCTCCTCCTTCAAGACGCTCCCCAAAACCCACCTCTGTGACCCAGCTTTTGTTTGCCTCTGCTATTGTCTTCTTAGGTGGCTTGGTGTCACATTATTTTTGTTTTGTTATCGAACACTCCTGAGAAGCGCCCTGGGAGGCTTTTCTACGTTAAAGGCGCTGTATAAATGCCAGTTGTTGTTGCTGAAAATGGGCGGGGCAGCAAATCGTGCGCACAGCAAGATCCAACGGAGAGCAGCGAGACGGACAGCCGGACAGCGCGAGTGATGGGGGGGACTGCTGGTTGACAGGAGGCGAGCGGAGGGCCAATAGGACCTCCAGCGGTGTGCTCTCTTCAATCCAGTGGCCGCTCGGCTCAGCGGGACGTTCCCGGGGGTCGTTGGCCCCGCTCTCCGCCCCACGCAGGCGATTGGCTGTCGACACTCGGGCACAGCACCGAGGGAGGGCTGCTCTGCCGGAGGTGATGTCCGGCGTACCAGACCGAGGCTGTGTCTCCCTGTCCCACTGCGAGTATGCGTGCTTAGGGAGCAGGGCAGGCAGAGGGGTCTCCAGCCCCGATCGGACCAGCTCAGACTTGCGCTGATTCCATTCGGCCTTTCCTGGATGGTGCTCCCTGCGCCCAGTCTCCTGACTGAGTGCGAGACATCCTATATCGATGGCCTCACTCCGACCTCCCGAATGTCGCCCGTCTCCGCTCCCGCCTCAGCTCATCTACCGCGGAAACCCTCATCTATTACCTGCGCACTCGGGACGATTCCAACACACGCCCACCCTCCACAAACTTGAGGTCATCCAAAACTCGGCTTCCGTGTCCGAACTCACACCCAGTCCCGCTCACCCATCACCCCCTGTGCTCACTGACCCCGTGTCCTAACTCACACCCAGTCCCACTCACCCATCACCCCCTGTGCTCACTGACCCCGTGTCCTAACTCACACCCAGTCCCACTCACCCATCACCCCCTGTGCCCCGTGTCCTAACTCACACCCAGTCCCACTCACCCATCACCCCCTGTGCTCACTGACCCGTGTCCTAACTCGCACCCAGTCCCACTCACCCATCACCCCCTGTGCTCACTGACCCCGTGTCCTAACTCACAACCAGTCCCACTCACCCATCACCCCCTGTGCTCACTGACCCCGTGTCCTAACTCACACCCAGTCCCACTCACCCATCACCCCCTGTGCTCACTGACCCCGTGTCCTAACTCACACCCAGTCCCACTCACCTATCACCCCCTGTGCTCGCTGACCCCGTGTCCTAACTCACACCCAGTCCCGCTCACCTATCACCCCTTGTACTCACTGACCCCGTGTCCTAACTCGCACCCAGTCCCGCTCACCCATCACCCCCTGTGCTCACTGACCCGTGTCCTAACTCACACCCAGTCCCACTCACCCATCACCCCCTGTGCCCCATGTCCTAACTCGCACCCAGTCCCACTCACCCATCACCCCCTGTGCCCCGTGTCCCAACTCACAACCAGTCCCGCTCACCCATCACCCCCTGTGCTCACTGACCCCGTGTCCTAACTCGCACCGAGTCCTGCTCACCCATCACCTCCTGTGCTCACTGACCCCGTGTCCTAACTCGCACCCAGTACCCCTCACCCATCACCCCCTGTGCCCCGTGTCCTAACTCGCACCCAGTCCCGCTCACCCATCACCACCTGTGCTCATTGACCCCGTGTCCTAACTCGCACCCAGTCCCGCTCACCCATCACCCCCTGTGCTCACTGACCCCGTGTCCTAACTCACACCCAGTCCCGCTCACCCATCACCCCCTGTGCTCACTGACCCCGTGTCCTAACTCACACCCAGTCCCACTCACCCATCACCCCCTGTGCCCCGTGTCCTAACTCGCACCCAGTCCCGCCCACCCATCACCCCCTGTGCCCTGTGTCCTAACTCGCACCCAGTCCCGCTCACCCATCACCCCCTGTGCCCCGTACCTAACTCGCACCCAGTCCCACTCACCCATCACCCCCTGTGCTCACTGCCCCGTGTCCTAACTCGCACCGAGTCCTGCTCACCCATCACCCCCTGTGCTCATTGACCCACATTGGTTCACGGTCCGGCAACGCCTCGATTTAAAAAATTCTTGTTAGTGTTAGTGTTTATCAGAAGAATCACTCAACACTCAGAGTTGGTTCCAACGCCAGTGCGGCCTTTATTGATGCCAGCGGGGAGGAAGTCACAGGACTGGATCCAGGCTTCTCTCCGCAGAACAAAGAAACTCATCGATATTTATATGTTTTACAATAGTTCTTTGCAGTTACTCAGCCCACTTCGGCTGGACACAATCCAATCCTAATGATTATAGATTACATAGAAAACATAGAAACATAGAAAATAGGTGCAGGAGTAGGCCATTCGGCCCTTCTAGCCTGCACCGCCATTCAATGAGTTCATGGCTGAACATGCAACTTCAGTACCCCATTCCTGCTTTCTCGCCATACCCCTTGATCCCCCTAGTAGTAAGGACTACATCAAACTCCTTTTTGAATATATTTAGTGAATTGGCCTCAACAACTTTCTGTGGTAGAGAATTCCACAGGTTCACCACTCTCTGGGTGAAGAAGTTTCTCCTCATCTCGGTCCTAAATGGCTTACCCCTTATCCTTAGACTGTGTGACCCCCTGGTTCTGGACTTCCCCAACATCGGGAACATTCTTCCTGCATCTAACCTGTCTAAACCCATCAGAATGTTAAACGTTTCTATCAGATCCCCTCTCATTCTTCTGAACTCCAGTAAATACAAGCCCAGTTGATTCAGTCTTTCTTGATAGGTCAGTCCCGCCATCCCGGGAATCAGTCTGGTGAACCTTCGCTGCACTCCCTCAATAACAAGAATGTCCTTCCTCAAGTTAGGAGACCAAAACTGTACACAATACTCCAGGTGTGGCCTCACTAAGGCCCTGTACAATTGTAGTAACACCTCCTTGCCCCTGTACTCAAATCCCCTCGCTATGAAGGCCAACATGCCATTTGCTTTCTTCACCGCCTGCTGTACCTACATGCCAACCTTCAATGACTGATGTACCATGACACCCAGGTCTCGTTGCACCTCCCCTTTTCCTAATCTGTCACCATTCAGATAATAGTCTGTCTCTCTGTTTTTACTACCAAAGTGGATAACCTCACATTTATCCACATTATACTTCATCTGCCATGCATTTGCCCACTCACCTAACCTATCCAAGTCACCCTGCAGCCTCATAGCATCCTCCTCGCAGCTCACACTGCCACCTAACTTAGTGTCATCCGCAAATTTGGAGATACTACATTTAATCCCCTCGTCTAAATCATTAATGTACAATGTAAACAGCTGGGGCCCCAGCACAGAACCTTGCGGTACCCCACTAGTCACTGCCTGCCATTCTGAAAAGTACCCATTTACTCCTACTCTTTGCTTCCTGTCTGACAACCAGTTCTCAATCCACGTCAGCACACTACCCCCAATCCCATGTGCTTTAACTTTGCACATCAATCTCTTGTGTGGGACCTTGTCGAAAGCCTTCTGAAAGTCCAAATATACCACATCAACTGGTTCTCCCTTGTCCACTCTACTGGAAACATCCTCAAAAAATTCCAGAAGATTTGTCAAGCATGATTTCCCTTTCACAAATCCATGCTGACTTGGACCTATCATGTCACCATTTTCCAAATGCGCTGCTATGACATCCTTAATAATTGATTCCATCATTTTACCCACTACTGAGGTCAGGCTGACCGGTCTATAATTCCCTGTTTTCTCTCTCCCTTCTTTTTTTAAAAAGTGGGGTTACATTGGCTACCCTCCACTCTATAGGAACTGATCCAGAGTCTATGGAATGTTGGAAAATGACTGTCAATGCATCCGCTATTTCCAAGGCCACCTCCTTAAGTACTCTGGGATGCAGTCCATCAGGCCCTGGGGATTAATCGGCCTTCAATCCCATCAGTTTCCCCAACACAATTTCCTGACTAATAAGGATTTCCCTCAGTTCCTCCTCCTTACTAGACCCTCTGACCCTTCTTATATCCGGAATGTTGTTCGTGTCCTCCTTCGTGAATACCGAACCAAAGTACTTGTTCAATTGGTCCGCCATTTCTTTGTTCCCTGTTATGACTTCCCCTGATTCTGACTGCAGGGGACCTACGTTTGTCTTTACTAACCTTTTTCTCTTTACATATCTATAGAAACTTTTGCAATCCGTCTTAATGTTCCCTGCAAGCTTCTTCTCGTACTCCATTTTCCCTGCCCTAATCAAACCCTTTGTCCTCCTCTGCTGAGTTCTAAATTTCTCCCAGTCCCCGGGTTCGCTGCTATTTCTGGCCAATTTGTATGCCACTTCCTTGGCTTTAATACTATCCCTGATTTCCCTTGATAGCCACGGTTGAGCCACCTTCCCTTTTTTATTTTTATGCCAGACAGGAATGTACAATTGTTGTCGTTCATCCATGCGGTCTCTAAATGTCTGCCATTGCCCATCCACAGTTAACCCCTCAAGTATCATTCGCCAATCTATCCTAGTCAATTCACGCCTCATACCTTCAAAGTTACCCTTCTTTAAGTTCTGGACCATGGTCTCTGAATTAACTGTTTCATTCTCCATCCTAATGTAGAATTCCACCATATTATGGTCACTCTTCCCCAAGGGGCCTCGCACAATGAGATTGCTAATTAATCCTCTCTCATTACACAACACCCAGTCTAAGATGGCCTCCCCCCTAGTTGGTTCCTCGACATATTGGTCTAGAAAACTATCCCTTATGCACTCCAGGAAATCCTCTTCCACCGTATTGCTTCCAGTTTGGCTAGCCCAATCTATGTGCATATTAAAGTCACCCATTATAACTGCTGCACCTTTATTGCATGCACCCCTAATTTCCTGTTTGATGCCCTCCCCAACATCACTACTACTGTTTGGAGGTCTGTACACAACTCCCACTAACGTTTTTTGCCCTTTGGTGTTCTGCAGCTCTACCCATATAGATTCCACATCATCTAAGCTAATGTCCTTCCGAACTATTGCACTAATCTCCTCTTTAACCAGCAATGCTACCCCACCTCCTTTTCCTTTTATTCTATCCTTCCTGAATGTTGAATACCCCTGGATGTTGAGTTCCCAGCCCTGATCATCCTGGAGCCACGTCTCCGTAATCCCAATCACATCATATTTGTTAACATCTATTTGCACAGTTAATTCATCCACCTTACTACGGATACTCCTTGCATTAAGACACAAAGCCTTCAGGCTTGTTTTTTTAACACCCTTTGTCCTTTTAGAATTTTGTTGTACAGTGGCCCTTTTTGTTCTTTGCCTTGGGTTTCTCTGCCCTCCACTTTTCCTCATCTCCTTTCTGTTTTTTGCTTTTATCTCCTTTTTGTTTCCCTCTGTCTCCCTCCATTGGTTCCCATCCCCCTGCCATATTAGTTTAACTCCTCCCCAACAGTTCTAGCAAACAATCCCCCTCGGACATTGGTTCCGGTCCTGCCCAGGTGCAGACATATAGATTTCTTTAACCCAATAGAATTTCCCTGATACCTCAGGAACTGCATGTTCGGGGTTTTGTCAGCTCGGGCTGATTAATGACCTCGTTATGTGAGGCAGATTCTCCCCTTATCTCTCTTCCTTGGACTTCGGCTGTGTGAAATCACTGGTTCATGGTATCCAACGCAGTCCTGGTAGTGGGTCTCACAGGGTCATTGCTCGATCAGTCCCAGTTCATTACTTGACTAACGGGGTTCCCATCATGCTTGGGCAACCATTTTATATGTGGCCGTTTTAAACTTCTATGAGTTTAGATATATTCAGCAGGTGCCTAATGCCTACAACAATTCCCTCCTTTCAGTAAAGGGACTAGTCCTAGTCCCCCTTTAACCTAGTCGCCCTACTTTTATTAGATTCTGTGCACGGCCCGGTACTCACTGCTTCAACGTGCTGGCCAGTCACGCGGTTTCAGGAGTCCTGGTTGCTTAAATCAAATTGACAAAGGCCAATTCCTCCTGCCCCTTTATTAGACAGGTTTGTTTAGTATCCGGGGGCCGGTCATGGGTCCCTCTTCGTTGTGCGTGGTGTCTGTATGCCTGGCAGGCCGTTATGCCCCATGTTATCGCTAAGATCAATTGTATCCCGACCAGTGCGTGTGAAATTATTCGAATCCAAGGATGGATGTTCACATTTATTCCCCAGTCCCAGACCTTTCTCCACCAACTCTGACTTTGTAAGTCTACATCGATATCTTCTTCCAGTACTTTGATTTTAGTTTGCAGCTTTACGGATTGACCCACTCTGAGCCTCAACTCTCGTAATAACCTGGGTGATATGCACTTGCCCGATCGTGACAGGTCATAGCGGCGTAAAGCAAAAGTTCAGCTGTGGTATCGGGCACTGCAGGTCATTATACCGGTATGAGCGCTCAGTAGTAGAGACGCAGTATCTTCCCTTCCCTCCCTAGCCTGCCCTCGCGAAGTGCCTGTGTGCGGGCACTGTTTCTAGTACACACACCCGTCGGTTCGGTTAAACCCGCACTCGTCTAGCTCCCCTCGGCCCACCGGGCGAGGGCATACTGTGATCTCCCCCCTTTGCTTGCATTCTGTTAGGGAAATCCCGGTAAGTATGTTGTTTCGACGAACGGCGGAGGTGGTGGTCAGATAGTAACGCATGGAGACATTTTCCCGTATTACTCCGATATTCTCTAGTTGGTACAGGGGGAACGGCCCTGAGTCCGGCGTGGTTATAGGGATCATCAGGACTATCCCTATCCCAGTATTCCTTCCCATCTGGCAATCTGGAATTGCTGGGTATACTCGGGTCAGTCCCTTCAGAGTACAATTATCCAGTGTCCCCCTCTGGTTAGCCAACTGAGCCAAATGTGAACTCTCTATCCAATCGGGTACCTCCCCGCGTTGGATCTGGTCGAGATTGTGGCGGATCTGTCCCACCATCCACACACCATAAGCGTGACAGAGTTGCCCCTCTCTTTGCTTTCCTGTATCTTCTTTTTCTCTATCAATGAGGTGATTGATGGTTTTGGCGTGAGCTTCCAGGACTGAGATGCCATCCAACTGGATTTCAGCACCCTCCTTTCCTAGGTTGGCTTGGTCTTCCTGGTTTTGCTCCACCCTCTCTAATAACCCCTTCATCACCCCTCTAAGCTGTTCCACCCTCTCATTTAACCCTTGTATGTCTATCGCGTTTACTACAGAGGTCCCTGTATTGAAAACGGTAGCAATGTCATTAACTATTTCCCTCTTTATCCTGGGGGCTGACCCCTGTCCTCGGAACCTACTGGCACCCATTGCATCGGCAGCCTGCTGCATTACAACTCTACTTAATACATTGTACATTTTCCTTGACTGTTCGGTACAGTATTCCGGCATCTGGATGCCTGAAATATTGATCAGGACAGGCACAATTTCATGTTTAACATTATCATACAATAATTCCCCTTCGTTGTACATTACAATCCCATTCTCTGGTCCCTTAGTAGTTATGGGACAAGGCAGTTCCTCGGGCAATGTAGTGGTTGTTATGGGGTGCGGTGTCGGAGGGGGTGAGAAGCATACATACAATGATATTGCAGCCGCCCCCACCTCCTCGTAGTACCCACACAGCCCCACTCCCTTTTTGCGGATGACCGATTGCTGGGACTGTCCCCGAGGCGCGCAAATTATGCCGAAAGTACATTCATCGGGCCCTTTGACATCCCTCCGTTTAATGCAGCTGCTCCTTATACCCGTGGAGCACTGTACACATACTCTTATTCTTATTAGGATTCTTATTAGGATTCACTTGTAACCATGCATTAAAATAAGTCCTGTCCTTGCTCCAGTCCTTGGCTGCTGGGATGCACATTCCATCCGTTAAATTAAACAAGACTCCATAGTTCATGTCGTTGTTTATTTCCTGAGTGCGCTGCAATCCGTCGGTGTTGCCCAGGGTACGTGCATGTCGCAGGGCTATCCATATTACGAGGAGTGCCGTTC
The DNA here is from genome assembly GCF_044704955.1 of Pristiophorus japonicus. Classification (NCBI taxonomy): domain Eukaryota; kingdom Metazoa; phylum Chordata; class Chondrichthyes; family Pristiophoridae; genus Pristiophorus; species Pristiophorus japonicus. The sequence continues at coordinate 371,428 of NC_092008.1, read as the reverse complement.
GTATTCCCATTCTGGTCGGTATTATCTGTAATTTTAAACAGACGGCCTGGTCGTCACCAGGGGTTAGGTTTTGCTCTGCGAGTATCCCTGTCACCCTGCGAAATCAGAAGCACAAGGTTATAATCGAACCATTTCGAGTTGAATCTGTGGGGCGTGTGCCCGTGTCTTTACCCACTTAAATATTACCCAAACTCCTATTATGACCAAGGCCAAAGCTATTCCTCCAAACATCGCTGTCTGCTTTACCGTTAGGTTGGGTTTGTGGACTACACCTACCCACCGTGGGGTACATTGGCTCTATTGCCAGAGGTGATGGTGCTATGGCTCCGCACTGCACTATCCGTCTAGTCCCGTTATCTCTTCCAGCCTGTTTATCTTAGCTTTTAACTCTTCAATTTGTTTTATTGAGTATCTATTTCTTTATTGTATCAGGCAAGTATTATTACATAAGCTAGTTCTGTTTTTATTTTTGTTTCCTCTTTTTTTTTCTATTAAGAAATCCAAACTAATAATGTTCAGTATCAAACGGCTGTCAATGGAAAGGGTTAACTCCTTTTCAGGTTTGGAAGAAGATCTGATGTCATTACGTGACTTCACGTAATCATCTGAAAAAAAAGTCTTTGTGCCTTCAAACTTGCTTAGAAATTAGGAATCCGTTAAAACTCCAATGTTTTCTTAACTTCTAATTCAAGTACTTGCCAAAGAAATCTTTTTTTTTTAAATTGATATAAAACGAGACCACACATTTTTAATAGCAATATTGTTTACTGAAATTCAATTTTTTTTTAAATTTCTCTCTTTCTCCTCGTTATCTTCAAAACCCTCCTGCTTGTTTAGACTGTTCGGGACTTTTCTCGATAAACACTGTCCATTTTGGAAATCTTTTCAAACTGCATTGAAACTTTCTCATAAGTTAAAATCATTATCAATGTTGAGTGTTTTTTTACCTCTTCCAATTTTTTTTTCTTTTTCTAATTAAACCAATATCTTTTTCACAGCAAACATCAACTAGTATTTAGTAAGTTATGTCTTTTTCCATCACAAACACATTTTTTTTTCAGCACTTATTTAGTCCGTTACATCTTCTTTTTTCTTTTTCTTCAAATTAGGTTTTGTATTTTACACGGAGGGTTCGTAACTCCATAAAGTTGTGAATTTAAAATCATTTGTTTACTTTCAAAGTGGCGTCTTTATCTTTTTCTTTTTCTCCATAACTGGAATGGAGTCTAGCTTTGAGGGTTTGAGGGCTGCTTTTCGTTATCTCAAAATGCTCCAGTTTCAGTCGTTACTAAAGCTTGCTGTTTTTAACATTTTCCAAAAGTCCCTTTTACACCTTCGCAGATAGCTCGCCACTCACCCAGAAGTTTGACTTGATCAGATTGAATTTAATAATTTTTTTTTGAATCCACCTCAGCATTTTCTGTGCCTTCTCTGAATATCTCAAAATCCCAATTCAAACTTTGTAATTTCAATCTTTATGTAATCAATCATTGCATGTTTTCTTTCGGCAAGTAAGTGAGCGTGTCAAATAAATCTTTTGCTCAACAAACCTATCCTTTGTCCATTTCCTAGCTCCGTAACTTATCATCCGAATAAATCCACACCTGCGTTTCTAACGTAAATGTCTTAAAACTTCCCACATACAGGACAACACTACAAAGGGTTAAAAAAAGACTTTCACTCTGTTTCTAAAATAAACAGACACTTGCATTCCTCTTCCAACCAGGCTTTCGGAACATGAAAACATAAAAAATTCATTCCGCAGTCAAAAATCACACAGGCACTTCTCATTTAAAACAGACGTTCACAAAAGTCTCTCTTCTTTCCTATTAATTGTTTTGGCCGGCTCTATTCCTCTTCCATACTTCACTTAAGACAATCACCGTCAGTTTCTTTTATTGATTAACTTCCTACGTTAATTTACATGGGCTCGCAGTATCAAGACCACAGCCTTTTTTTTCTTTTTGACTTTCCGTTCCTTCTCCCACCATTCCCGTTGGGCTGCTGGCAGGTCCTGAGTATCCCACCCTGCTCTAATCATTTTCTCGATTAGTTTATTTTGCTTTTCCGTCAGTATGGCGGGTAATGGACCCTTCTGATCCCCCACTCGAGTTTACTTGCTTTCATGGCCATTCCTGGGTAGGACTAGAACCGTTAGGAACCTACTCTCAGAGGTTTGCCTTCTACCTCGCACAACTTGTAGTAGACCGTCTCTGGGCTGCTGTCAGGTCACAAGTTCTGCTGTTACACAATTCTTACAATTCCCGCAGCGCTCTACGTATCCTTAACGACTACCTACCACCGCTCTGCCCGTTGGTCCGACCCTGTTCACAGGTTTGGATTCCGTTAGCCGCTGTACACCGCCTGGTTCTACCCCGGGGTATATCTCAAATTACACCACTGGGTCCGGAAGATGTCTTTCAGTATCACGATCCCACGGGCCAAGTGTGTTCCCGGCACCTACTTAATTCCTGGCCGTCACGTGGGACTTAAAGTCCTCTTAATTCAGGCTCAGGCTAGGTGTTTGAGATATTGGACCGTCCCCTCGTGTCGATCAACCACCATCCACCTTCCGCACCCGTTATAATTAAAAATCGTTTTTTATACTCACCCGGGTTTTTCCAAGGGCGTCCAGCGACCCCGAAATCCTGTTCGTGACGCCACTGTTAGTGTTCGTGTTTATCAGAAGAATCACTCAACACTCAGAGTCGGTTCCAACGCCAGTGCGGCCTTTATTGACGCCAGCGGGGAGGAAGTCACAGGACTGAATCCAGGCTTCTCTCCGCCGAACAAAGAAACTCATCGATATTTATATGTTTTATAATAGTTCTTTACAGTTACTCAGCCCACTTCGGCTGGACACAATCCAATCATAACGATTATAGATTACATATAGGTTTCTTTAACCCAATAGAATTTCCCTGGTATCTCAGGAACTGCATGTTCGGGGTTTTGTCAGCTCGGGCTGATTAATGACCTCATTATGTGAGGCAGATTCTCCCCTTATCTCTCTTCCTTGGACTTCGGCTGTGTGAAATCACTGGTTCATGGTATCCAAGGCATTCCTGGCAGTGGGCCTCACAGGGTCATTGTTCGATCATTGCTCGATCAGTCCCAGTTCATTACTTGACTAACGGGGTTTCCATCATTGCTTGGGCAACCATTTTATATGTGGCCGTTTTAAACTTCTATGAGTTTAGATATATTCAGCAGGTGCCTAATGCCTAGTGTTTTATATATTCAGCAGGTGTCTAATGCCTACAACAATTCCCTCCTTTCAGTAAAGGGACTAGTCCTAGTCTCCCTTTAACCGACCGGCCTACTTTCATTAGATTCTGTGCACGGCCCGGTACTCACTGCCTCAACGTGTTGGTTAGTCACGCGGTTTCAGGAGTCCCGGTTGCTTAAATCAAATTGAGAAAGGCCAAATCCTCCTGCCCCTTTATTAGACAGGCTTGTTTAGTATCCGGGGAGCGGTCATGGGTCCCTCTTCGTTGTGCGTGGTGTCTGTATGCCTGGCAGGCCGTTATGCCCCATGTTATCGCTAAGATCAATTGTATCCCGACCAGTGTGTGTGAAATTATTCGAATCCAAGGATGGATGTTCACATTTATTCCCCAGTCCCAGACCTTTCTCCACCAACTCTGGTGCCTAATGCCTACAACAATTCTCATTCTTGTTTTCAAATCCCTCCTCATTCCTACACCCCTCCCTATCTCTAACCCCCTCCAGCCCCTACATCCCTCCCTACCTCTGCAACCCCCTCCAGCCCCTACACCCCCTCCCTATCTCTAACCCCCTCCAGCCCCGACATCCCTCCCGACCTCTGTAACCCCCTCCAGCCCCTACACCCCTCCCTATCTCTGTAACCCCCTCCAGCCCCTACATCCCTCCCTATCTCTGTAACCTCCTCCAGCCCCTACACCCTCCCTATCTCTGTAACCCCCTCCAGCCCCTACACCCTCCCTATCTCTGTAACCCCCTCCAGCCCCTACATCCCTCCCTATCTCTGTAACCTCCTCCAGCCCCTACACCCCTCCCTATCTCTGCAACCCCCTCCAGCCCCTACAACCCCTCCCTATCTCTGTAACCCTCTCCAGCCCCTACATCCCTCCCTATCTCTGTAACCCCCTCCAGCCCCTACACTCCCTCCCTATCTCTGTAACCTCCTCCAGCCCCTACACCCCTCCCTATCTCTGTAACCTCCTCCAGCCCCTACACCCCTCCCTATCTCTGTAACCCCCTCCAGCCCCTACACCCCTCCCTATCTCTGTAACCTCCTCCAGCCCCTACACTCCTCCCTATCTATGTAACCCCCTCCAGCCCCTACACCCCTCCCTATCTCTGTAACCTCCTCCAGCCCCTACACCCCTCCCTATCTCTGTAACCCCCTCCAGCCCCTACACCCCTCCCTATCTCTGTAACCCCCTCCAGCCCCTACACCCCTCCCTATCTCTGTAACCCCCTCCAGCCCCTACACCTCTCCCTATCTCTGTAACCCCCTCCAGCCCCTACACCCCTCCCTATCTCTGTAACCCCCTCCAGCCCCTACACCCCTCCCTATCTCTGTAACCCCCTCCAGCCCCGACACCTCTCCCTATCTCTGTAACCCCCTCCAGCCCCTACACCCCTCCCTATCTCTGTAACCCCCTCCAGCCCCTACACCCCTCCCTATCTCTGTAACCCCCTCCAGCCCCGACACCTCTCCCTATCTCTGTAACCCCCTCCAGCCCCTACACCCCTCCCTATCTCTGTAACCTCCTCCAGCCCCTACACCCCTCCCTATCTCTGTAACCCCCTCCAGCCCCTACACCCCTCCCTATCTCTGTAACCCCCTCCAGTCCCTACACCCCTCCCTATCTCTGTAACCCCCTCCAGCCCCTACACCCCTCCCTATCTCTGTAACCCCCTCCAGTCCCTACACCCCTCCCTATCTCTGTAACCCCCTCCAGCCCCTACACCCCTCCGTATCTCTGTAACCCCCTCCAGTCCCTACACCCCTCCCTATCTCTGTAACCCCCTCCAGCCCCTACACCCCTCCCTATCTCTGTAACCCCCTCCAGTCCCTACACCCCTCCCTATCTCTGTAACCCCCTCCAGTCCCTACACCCCTCCCTATCTCTGTAACCCCCTCCAGACCCTACACCCCTCCCTATCTCTGTAACCCCCTCCAGCCCCAACACCTCTCCCTATCTCTGTAAACTCCTCTAGCCCGTACACCCCTCCCTATCTCTGTAACCTCTACCAGCCCCGACACTCCTCCCTATCTCTGTAAACTCCTCTAGCCCCTACACCCCTCCCTATCTCTGTAACCCTCTCCAGCCCCTACACCCCCTCCCTATCTCTGTAACCTCCTACAGCCCCTACACCCCTCCCTATCTCTGTAACCTCCTCCAGCCCCTACACCCCTCCCTATCTCTGTAACCCTCTCCAGCCCCTACACCCCCTCCCTATCTCTGTAACCTCCTCCAGCCCCTACACCCCTCCCTATCTCTGTAACCTCCTCCAGCTCCTACACCTCTCCCTATCTCTGTAACCCCCTCCAGTCCCTACACCCCTCCCTATCTCTGTAACCCCCTCCAGCCCCGACACCCCTCCCTATCTCTGTAACCCCCTCCAGCCCCTACACCCCTCCCTATCTCTGTAACCCCCTCCAGCCCCTACACCCCTCCCTATCTCTGTAACCCCCTCCAGCCCCTACACCTCTCCCTATCTCTGTAACCCCCTCCAGCCCCTACACCCCTCCCTATCTCTGTAACCCCCTCCAGCCCCTACACCTCTCCCTATCTCTGTAACCTCCTACAATTCTGCCCTTTGAGCATCCCCCGATTTAAATCGCTCCGCCAGGTGGCATTGATTTAAAGTCGAGGAGGTGGGGAAAAAATGACTTCACCCAGAGGGCGGTGGGGGTCTGGGGGGGAACTCACTGCCTGAAAGGGGGGTAGAGGCAGAAACCCTCACCACATTTGGACGTGTGCTCGAAGTGCCGTAACCCACAGGGCCACGGACCCAGAGCGGGAAAGTGGGATTAGGCCGGGATGGCTCTTGGTCGGCCGGCGCGAGGCGGACTCGATGGGCCGAATGGCCCAGTTCTGTGTTGTAATTTTCGATGTTTGCCGGCCGTGCGTTCAGCTGCCTGAGACCTCCCGGACCCCCTCTCTCCTCCTCAAAATCCACCTCTTTGGATCTTGTTTTCGGTTGCCTGTCCCAAATATCTCTTTATGTGTCTCGGTGTCCAGGATTGATAAGGCTCCTGGATTTTTCTACGTTAAAGGCACTTTATAAATGCAAGTTCTGTTGTGTGACCCGCAGTCAGTGTGAGAGCCAGGCTGCCCAGTTACCGGGTGTGGTACGTGGAACCCCCACGCCCCTCGGCACTGCCTCCAAGGTTCCCATAAAAGTCTTGCATTTATATACTGCCTTTCACAACCACCGGACGTCTCAAAGCGTTTTTACAGCCAATGGCGTACTATCCGAGGGCGCTCACTGTTGTATTGTGGGAAACGCCAACCTGCGCACAGCAAGCTCCCACACACAGCGATGTGATAATGACCCGGATCGTCTGTTTTAGTGATGTTGGTCGAGGGATAAATATTGGCCCCAGGACACCGGGGAGAACTCCCCCTGCTCTTCTTCCAATAGTGGCCCCGGGATCTTTTACATCCACCCGAGAGGGCAGACGGGGCCTCGGTTTAATGTCTCATCCCGAAATACAGCCCCTCCGACAGTGCGGCGCTCCCTCAGTACCGCCCCTCCGACAGTGCGGGGCTCCCTCAGTACCGCCCCTCCGACAGTGCGGCCCTCCCTCAGTACTGCCCCTCCGACAGTGCGGCCCTCCCTCAGTACTGCCCCTCCGACAGTGCGGCACTCCCTCAGTACCGCCCCTCCGACAGTGCGGCACTCCCTCATTACCGCCCCTCCGATAGTGCGGGGCTCCCTCAGTACTGCCCCTCCGACAGTGCGGGGCTCCCTCAGTACCTCCCCTCCGACAGTGTGGCACTCCCTCAGTACCGCCCCTCCGACAGTGCGGCACTCCCTCAGTACTGCTACTCCGACAGTGTGGGGCTCCCTCAGTACCTCCCCTCCGACAGTGCGGCACTCCCTCAATACCGCCCCTCCGACAGTGCAGCACTCCCTCGGTACTGCCCCTCCGACAGTGCGGAGCTCCCTCAGTACCGCCCCTCCGACAGTGCGGGGCTCCCTCAGTACCGCCCCTCCGACAGTGCAGCGCTCCCTCAGTACCGCCCCTCCGGCAGTGCGGGGCTCCCTCAGTACCGCCCCTCCGACAGTGCAGCGCTCCCTCAGTACCGCCCCTCCGACAGTGCGGAGCTCCCTCAGTACCGCCCCTCCGACAGTGCGGGGCTCCCTCAGTACCTCCCCTCCGACAGTGCGGCACTCCCTCGGTACCTCCCCTCCGACAGTGCGGCACTCCCTCAGTACCTCCCCTCCGACAGTGCGGCACTCCCTCAGTACCTCCCCTCTGACAGTGCGGCTCTGCATGGGGAGCGTCAGCCTACACTTTCCTTGCTCAAGTCCCTGGAGTGGGACTGGAACCCACGACCTTCTGGCTGGGAGGAGAGAGCGCTGCCCACTGAGACACAGCTGACACACAGAGCCCAGAGTAAAGAGACAGAGAGAGAGAGAGAAAGAGAGGGGAGAGAGAGAGAGAGAGCAAGCTTTGATTTTATTTGTGACCATGTATATTATGTAACACTGCAAGAATATACACCGTTTGTAAACCAGGGAGCAATAAAAAGGCATCGGGGAAATCGAACATCAAGAAATAAAATACAGGTTGGTACAATGGCTTACCATGCAGCATCCGTACAGCCCTGCTCAGGGACTGTCCACCTGAACTCCACACACATCTCATCATCCTGTCGGAAGGGCCACATTAAACAGCCGCCGGTATCAGTCAGCTTGTTCTGTGTGCGCTTCCCTGGAGCAGGCTTGTCTCTGGCCCTCCCGAGGCTGCTCACTGACAGGGCACTGAGGCCAAGAGTCCAACCAGTGCTTCGGTCAGCGGCCACACTCAGCAGTGACCGACAAGGTGGGCGGGGGGGGGAGGGGAGGGAGGGTCTGGGCGACTGCCCCCCGCACGGTGACGGGGACGGGGGTCCGTGTCTGCTATTGCCCCCCGCACGGTGACGGGACGCGGGGCCACACCGGGCGGGGTATTCCCGTTCCGTGGGGGAGCCGAGCGGGGCAGCCTGGAATAGTGCGTCACACCTCACTTACAAACGCACTGCTCTCCTTGGAGTGTTACACCTCCTTCGGGGTAATGTTTCGCGGTCGTCTTCTGCCCCAGTCCGATTGCAGGCTGAGTGATGCAGTACTGGAGGGGAAACTGGTGCAGGGTTGTTTGCTATCACTATCAAACAAGGGCACAATCTCTAGACTAACTGCTACCTACAATACCGAGTTCCTACGCTAGGAGGGCATACAAACCGAGAAGTAAAATACAGAAGAGTATTTACAGTTTTAAATATACACTGGAGCAGAACTCCACACCAACAGTCAGCAACTAGAGACACACGATAATCAAAGGCAGACATCAGTATGTTAGATATGTACACAAGAGCCTTCAACAACATGCGCAAAATCCTGTCGCATGCAATCCCCCCCACCCCCCTCCCCCTCCCGGTGCCCACTTCCTATTGTGATATATTTCTGTCGGGTAGTCAGTAAGGAGACAGGGGACAAATCCCTCTACACTGTCCCCATCACACACTCCCAGGGCAGGTACAGGGGGTTAGATACAGAGTAAAGCTCCCTCTACACTGTCCCATCAAACACTCCCAGGGCAGGTACAGGGGGTTAGATACAGAGTAAAGCTCCCTCTACACTGTCCATCAAACACTCCCAGGGCAGGTACAGCACGGGGTTAGATACAGAGTAAAGCTCCCTCTACACTGTCCCATCAAACACTCCCAGGGCAGGTACAGGGGGTTAGATACAGAGTAAAGCTCCCTCTACACTGTCCCATCAAACACTCCCGGGACAGGTACAGCACGGGGTTAGATACAGAGTAAAGCTCCCTCTACACTGTCCCATCAAACACTCCCAGGGCAGGTGCAGGGGGTTAGATACAGAGTAAAGCTCCCTCTACACTGTCCCATCAAACACTCCCAGGGCAGGTACAGCACGGGGTTAGATACAGAGTAAAGCTCCCTCTACACTGTCCCATCAAACACTCCCAGGGCAGGTACAGGGGGTTAGATACAGAGTAAAGCTCCCTCTACACTGCACCCAGTAGCCCCTTTACTGTCCATTTTCCATCCCTGGGCTCCGACTCACACTGCCGGTTTAGTGTACGACGCGGGTCGGATCTGCCATTCCCGAACGCGCGGCAAGCAGGAGTCTGGTCGGCCGGAGGAGCAGCTGCTTTCAGCCCGTCAAAACCGGGTCGGGCTTGACACCAGAGCCCAGACACACCCGGACATGGACACCCCACCCCCCCCCCCACTACCCCCCTCCCCGCCCCCCTCCACAAGCCTCCCTCGTGACACCCGACGATCGGGACCAATTCTCCCCCCCCACCCCTCGGCCCCCCTGCCTCCTCACTGTAAAAAAGCGACAGAAGAGAGTCGGAAACAAAAAAAAGGTAGGAAACGGAGAGAGTACAAAAAGAAAGTTTTGGCAAATACATATTTATAGGTAGCACCCACGGACGTTGACGCAGCTCGGTAATGCTTCGGATTTTGGCCACCCCGGCGCCGCGGCCTCTGCGCTACTCCAACGCGACATCGATATTGACGGGCGAGGCCCCCCCTGAGCTGCCATTGGCCGCCCCCGCCGCCTCCTTCTCCTCCTTGCTGCCGCTGTACTGCCCGATGAAGGAGCCGTCCTCATTGTACTGCACATCCACACTGTCCGTGTACTCCACTAGGCTGTCGTCACTGCCCAGCGGCTTGATGTGGTCGTCCAGCGAGGGCTGGCTCCCTTCGAAGGGCTTCTCCTCCTGGTCGTTGTCACTGCGTTAGGGGGAGGGGTGGAGGAGGAGGTGGGGGCGGGTGGGGGGGGGTGGGGGGAAAGATCAGGAGCGTTAGGAGCAAGAGGAGGCCCATTCAGGCCCCACCGCGAGCCTGTTACATTCGGGAACAGGAGGGGGCTGTTCAGCCCCTCGAGCCTGTTACATTAGGGACAGGAGGAGGCCGTTCAGCCCCTCGAGCCTGTTACATTAGGAACAGGAGGAGGCCGTTCAGCCCCTCGAGTCTGTTACATTAGGGACAGGAGGAGGCCGTTCAGCCCCTCGAGCCTGTTACATTAGGGACAGGAGGAGGCCGTTCAGCCCCTCGAGCCTGTTACATTAGGGACAGGAGGAGGCCGTTCAGCCCCTCGAGCCTGTTACATTAGGGACAGGAGGAGGCCGTTCAGCCCCTCGAGCCTGTTACATTAGGGACAGGAGGAGGCCGTTCAGCCCCTCGAGCCTGTTACATTCGGGAACAGGAGGAGGCCGTTCAGCCCCTCGAGCCTGTTACATTCGGGAACAGGAGGAGGCCGTTCAGCCCCTCGAGCCTGTTACATTAGGAACAGGAGGAGGCCATTCAGCCCCTCGAGCCTGTTACATTCGGGAACAGGAGGAGGCCGTTCAGCCCCTCGAGCCTGTTACATTAGGAACAGGAGGAGGCCATTCAGCCCCTCGAGCCTGTTACATTAGGGACAGGAGGAGGCCGCTCAGCCCCTCGAGCCTGTTACATTAGGGACAGGAGGAGGCCGTTCAGCCCCTCGAGCCTGTTACATTAGGGACAGGAGGAGGCCGTTCAGCCCCTCGAGTCTGTTACATTAGGGACAGGAGGAGGCCGCTCAGCCCCTCGAGCCTGTTACATTAGGGACAGGAGGAGGCCGTTCAGCCCCTCGAGCCTGTTACATTAGGGACAGGAGGAGGCCGTTCAGCCCCTCGAGTCTGTTACATTAGGGACAGGAGGCCGTTCAGCCCCTCGAGCCTGTTACATTAGGGACAGGAGGAGGCCGTTCAGCCCCTCGAGCCTGTTACATTCGGGAACAGGAGGAGGCCGTTCAGCCCCTCGAGCCTGTTACATTCGGGAACAGGAGGAGGCCGTTCAGCCCCTCGAGCCTGTTACATTAGGAACAGGAGGAGGCCATTCAGCCCCTCGAGCCTGTTACATTCGGGAACAGGAGGAGGCCGTTCAGCCCCTCGAGCCTGTTACATTAGGAACAGGAGGAGGCCATTCAGCCCCTCGAGCCTGTTACATTAGGGACAGGAGGAGGCCGCTCAGCCCCTCGAGCCTGTTACATTAGGGACAGGAGGAGGCCGTTCAGCCCCTCGAGCCTGTTACATTAGGGACAGGAGGAGGCCGTTCAGCCCCTCGAGTCTGTTACATTAGGGACAGGAGGAGGCCGCTCAGCCCCTCGAGCCTGTTACATTAGGGACAGGAGGAGGCCGTTCAGCCCCTCGAGCCTGTTACATTAGGGACAGGAGGAGGCCGTTCAGCCCCTCGAGTCTGTTACATTAGGGACAGGAGGAGGCCGCTCAGCCCCTCGAGCCTGTTACATTAGGGACAGGAGGAGGCCGTTCAGCCCCTCGAGCCTGTTACATTAGGAACAGGAGGAGGCCGTTCAGCCCCTCGAGCCTGTTACATTAGGGACAGGAGGAGGCCGTTCAGCCCCTCGAGCCTGTTACATTAGGAACAGGAGGAGGCCGTTCAGCCCCACGAGCCTGTTACATTAGGGACAGGAGGAGGCCGTTCAGCCCCTCGAGCCTGTTACATTAGGGACAGGAGGAGGCCGTTCAGCCCCTCGAGCCTGTTACATTAGGGACAGGAGGAGGCCGTTCAGCCCCTCGAGCCTGTTACATTAGGGACAGGAGGAGGCCGTTCAGCCCCACGAGCCTGTTACATTAGGGACAGGAGGAGGCCGTTCAGCCCCTCGAGCCTGTTACATTAGGGACAGGAGGAGGCCGTTCAGCCCCTCGAGTCTGTTACATTAGGAACAGGAGGAGGCTGTTCAGCCCCTCGAGCCTGTTACATTAGGGACAGGAGGGGGCCGTTCAGCCCCTCGAGCCTGTTACATTAGGGACAGGAGGAGACCGTTCAGCCCCTCGAGCCTGTTACATTAGGAACAGGAGGAGGCCGTTCAGCCCCTCGAGTCTGTTACATTAGGAACAGGAGGAGGCCGTTCAGCCCCTCGAGTCTGTTACATTAGGAACAGGAGGAGGCCGTTCAGCCCCTCGAGTCTGTTACATTAGGGACAGGAGGAGGCCGTTCAGCACGAGGCCCTGCACCCTGTGCAGGGGGAAGGTTCGAGGCATCATGGTGGAGGGGGCGGGCCCGGCCCCACGGTGGAGCGGGAGGGCCCGAGGCCCCACAGTGGAGCGGGCGGGCCCGAGTCCCCCACGGTGGAGCGGGAGGGCCCGAGGCTCCACGGTGCAGCGACAGGCCCGAGGGCCCACGATGGAGGGGGGAGGGCCTGAGGCCCCACGGTGGAGGGGAAGGTCCCGAGGCCCCACGGTGCAGGGGGAGGGCCCGAGGCCCCACGGTGCAGGGGGAGGGCCCGAGGCCCCACGGTGCAGGGGGAGGGCCCGAGGCCCCACGGTGCAGGGGGAGGGCCCGAGGCCCCACGGTGGAGCGACAGACCCGAGGCCCCACGGTGCAGGGATTGTAAACATTTCGAGCCAAGCTCGGGTCGCGGATTGGGGTAGACTGTTGCCACATGGATAAGCGGGATGCAGTAGATTTAGGGATTACACTCGCAACGGACAGACAGAACCCGGGTACCGCACTTTCGAAAGGATGTGAGGATCTTGGAGAGGGTGCAGAAGAAAGAGACTTCAGTGACGGGGGGAGGCTGGAGAGGCCGGGGTTGTTCTCCTTGGAGCAGAGAAGGCTGAGGGGAGATTTGATCGAGGGGTTCAGGATCATGAGGTGGTCGGGACAGAGTAGACAGAGAGAAACTGTTCCCATTGGTGGAAAGGTGGGGAACCAGAGAACACGGATTTGGGGAGATCGGCAGAAAGGCGAGGAAAAGCGTTTTTCCACAGCGAGTGGGTAAGATCTGGAACGCGCTGCCTTCAGAGGGCGGTGGAGGCAGACTCAATCATGGCTTTCTAAAGGGAGTTGGATAACTACCGGAAGGAACAAAAATTTGCAAAGTTACGGGGAGAGGGCGGGATAATGGGATTAGATTTACACAGGATCACACGGGATATACGGCCCAGAAACAGGCCATTCGGCCCGACCTGTCCATGCCGGCGTTTACGCTCCACTCGAGCCTCATCCCGTCTTTCCCCGTCTAAATCTATCGGCGGAACCCGGTGTAAGGTATGCCCCGGTGGGTATTCTCACAGGTTTGCAGAGCTGTTGAGTGGGGAGTGGCTTAGCACAGGACTCAATAAAACCCCGGCCAGTTGGGGTTCGGGGGATCCACGATGGGGCAGGTGGTTGTGAGTCTGGTGGATGAACTGGTAACGTGTCGTGTGATTGTTAAACCTTTTGCTAATAAACCAACTAGTTCTCAATCGCAATGTGTTGCTATGAATTCTTTAGCAAAGAACCCATGAAGCAAATACATTACACCCTCTATTCCCTTCTCCCCCATATACTTGTCCAGCCTCCCCTTAAATCCATCGATACTATTGGCCTCGACCCCTCCCTGTGGCAGCGAGTTCCACATTCTCACCACTCTCTGGGTAAAGAGGTTTCTCCTGAATTCCCCATTGAATTTTTCGGTGACGATCTTATATTGATGGCCTCTGGTTATGCTCTACCCCACAAGTGGAAACACTCTCTCTGTATCCACTCCATCAAAACCTTTCATCATTTTAAAGACCTCTATTAGGTCACCCCTCAGCCTTTTTTCAAGAGCAGGGACCCAGCCTGTTCATCCTTTCCTGATATGTATACCCTCGTGTTTCTGGTATCATCCTTGTAAATCTTCTCTGCACCCTCTCCAGTGCCTCTATATCCTTTTTATAATATGGTGACCAGAACTGTGCACGGTGCTCCCAGTGTGGTCTAACCCAGGTATATGGAGACCGGAACTGTGCACAGTGCTCCCAGTGTGGTCTAACCCTGGTATATGGAGACCAGAACTGTGCACGGTGCTCCCAGTGCGGTCTAACCCAGGTATATGGAGACCGGAACTGTGCACGGTGCTCCCAGTGCGGTCTAACCCAGGTATATGGAGACCGGAACTGTGCACGGTGCTCCCAGTGTGGTCTAACCCAGGTATATGGAGACCAGAACTGTGCACGGTGCTCCCAGTGTGGTCTAACCCAGGTATATGGAGACCAGAACTGTGCACGGTGCTCCCAGTGTGGTCTAACCCAGGTATATGGAGACCAGAACTGTGCACGGTGCTTCCAGTGTGGTCTAACCCAGGTATATGGAGACCAGAACTGTGCACAGTGCTCCCAGTGTGGTCTAACCCAGGTATATGGAGACCAGAACTGTGCACGGTGCTCCCAGTGTGGTCTAACCCAGGTATATGGAGACCAGAACTGTGCACAGTGCTCCCAGTGTGGTCTAACCCAGGTATATGGAGATCAGAACTGTGCACAGTGCTCCCAGTGTGAGCATAACTTCCAATACTTTCCAATTCTAACCCTCCAGAGAGAAACCCTAGTGTTTGGTTTGCTGTTTATGACCCTCGCTAACCTGTCGCTACGTGTAGTGATGTGTGTATTTATTCTCCGAAATCCCTTTGTTCCTCTACCCCGCCCAGACTCACACCCTCCCAGTAATGTGACCTCCGTATTCTGCCACAGAAATATAATCCCTCACGTTTATCTGTGTTGAAATACATTTGCCAATGATAGGCCCATTCTGCAAGTTTAGTAATGTCCTCCTGCAGCGTGGGGCCTTGGCCCTTCCCCTGCACCGTGGGGCCTCGGGCTTGACCCTGCACCATGGGGCTTCGGGCTTGTCCCTGCACCATGGGGCCTCCCCTGGTGTCCCTGCACTGTGGGGCCTCGGGCCTGTCCCTGCACCGTGGGGCCTCGGGCTTGTCCCTGCACCGTGGACCTTGGGCCTGTCCCTGCACCGTGGGGCCTCGGGCCTGTTGCTGCACCATGGGACCTCGGGCTTGTCCCTGCACCGTGGGGCCTCGGGCTTGTCCCTGCACCGTGGGGCCTTGGCCCTTCCCCTGCACCGTGGGGCCTCGGGCATGTCTCTGCACCGTGGACCTTGGGCCTGTCGCTGCACCGTGGGGCCTCGGGCCTGTCCCTGCACCGTGGGGCCTCGGGCCTGTCCCTGCACCGTGGGGCCTCGGGCTTGTCTCTGCACCGTGGGGCCTCGGGCTTGTCCCTGCACCGTGGGGCCTCAGGCTTGTCTCTGCACCGTGGGGCCGCGGGCCTGTTGCTGCACCGTGGGACCTCGGGCTTGTTGCTGCATCGTGGGGCCTCGGGCTTGTCCCTGCACCGTGGGGCCTCGGGCTTGTCCCTGCACCGTGGGGCCTCGGGTTTGTCGCTGCACCGTGGGGCCTCCCCTGGTGTCCCTGCACCGTGGAGCCTCAGGCTTGTCCCTGCACCGTGGGGCCTCGGGTTTGTACCTGCACCGTGGGGCCTCCCCTGGTGTCCCTGCACCGTGGAGCCTCAGGCTTGTCCCTGCACCGTGGGGCCTCGGGTTTGTACCTGCACCGTGGGGCCTCCCCTGGTGTCCCTGCATCGTGGGGCCTCGGGCTTTCCTCATGGTGTTCCCGACTCCACTCATGAGTTGGTGCAATGCACTGTCCCAATCAAACATTGCACGACGCAGAGCAAAGCAGAGACAGAGGGAGGAGGCAGACACTGACACACAGAAGGAGAGCACACGTCAACATTAAATGGCCTTACCTCTCCAGTGACCTGTTTGCAGGAGGTAAGCATGAGAAGTAAAGGAGAAAGGAGCTGTGATATATGTACTCAGGCAACAACTGACCGTATCCCCGCAATCGCAGGGCAGCGTGCGACTCAGGTCAGAGGGAGCATGCGACCGTTGGCTCAGTGGCTGATTGCAATATCGGTTGAGGCCCAAAGACTAACAAAGAAAGACTCCCACTTCTCCCACCGCCTTTCACCCACTCAGGACGTCCCAACGCGCCTCACAGCCAATGAAGCTACTGTTTTGAAACTGCGCTCGCTGTTGTAATGTGGGAAACGGCAATTGGCGCACAGCAAGATCCCACACACAGCGATGTGATAATGACCCGGAGCGTCTGTTTTAGTGATGTTGGTCCAGGGATAAATATTGGCCCCAGGACACCGGGGAGAACTCCCCCTGCTCTTCTTCCAATCGTGGCCCCGGGATCTTTTACATCCACCCGAGAGGGCAGACGGGGCCTCGGTTTAACGTCTCATCCGAAATACAGCCCCTCCGACAGTGCGGTGCTCCCTCAGTACTGCCCCTCCGACAGTGCGGCGCTCCCTCAGTACCGCCCCTCCGACAGTGCGGCACTCCCTCAGTACTGCCTCTCCGACAGTGCGGCGCTCCCTCAGTACTGCCCCTCCGACAGTGCGGGGCTCCCTCAGTACCGCCCCTCCGACAGTGCGGGGCTCCCTCAGTACAGCCCCTCCGACAGTGCGGCGCTCCCTCAGTACAGCCCCTCCGACAGTGCGGCGCTCCCTCAGTACTGCCCCTCCGACAGTGCGGCGCTCCCTCAGTACTGCCCCTCTGACAGTGCGGCGCTCCCTCAGTACTGCCCCTCCGACAGTGCGGCGCTCCCTCAGTACTGCCCCTCCGACAGTGCGGCGCTCCCTCAGTACCGCCCCTCCGACAGTGCAGCGCTCCCTCAGTACCGCCCCTCCGACAGTGCGGCGCTCCCTCAGTACTGCCCCTCCGACAGTGCGGCGCTCCCTCAGTACTGCCCCTCCGACAGTGCGGCGCTCCCTCAGTACTGCCCCTCCGACAGTGCGGCGCTCCCTCAGTACCGCCCCTCCGACAGTGCGGGGCTCCCTCAGTACCGCCCCTCCGACAGTGCGGCGCTCCCTCAGTACTGCCCCTCCGACAGTGCGGGGCTCCCTCAGTACCGCCCCTCCGACAGTGCGGGGCTCCATCAGTACTGCCCCTCCGACAGTGCGGGGCTCCCTCAGTACTGCCCCTCCGACAGTGCGGCGCTCCCTCAGTACTGCCCCTCCGACAGTGCGGGGCTCCATCAGTACCGCCCCTCCGACAGTGCGGCACTCCATCAGTACCGCCCCTCCGACAGTGCGGGGCTCCCTCAGTACCGCCCCTCCGACAGTGCGGCGCTCCCTCAGTACTGCCCCTCCGACAGTGCGGCGCTCCCTCAGTACTGCCCCTCCGACAGTGCGGGGCTCCATCAGTACCGCCCCTCCGACAGTGCGGCACTCCATCAGTACCGCCCCTCCGACAGTGCGGGGCTCCCTCAGTCCTGCCCCTCCGACAGTGCGGCGCTCCCTCAGTACCGCCCCTCCGACAGTGCGGCGCTCTGGTAACTTTATTTCACCTTCCCAAAGCGGGAGTGGGGCGCTCCTCAGTTCGAACTTTCTCACCTGTATTCACCGAACGTTTCGTCCTTCATTGGCCGAGCCTCGGAATCCACATGGGCATCCTCTTTATCCTTCACTGCGGGGTCAGAGAGAGAGAAATAAACACAGGGTAACGTACGCACCGGTGAGCACGCTCACAGTCTGGCAGAGCGGTTGCACTGTGAGTGGCTAAACCAGTCATGTGATGTTCACAAGACTCAATAAAACCCCGGCCAGTTGGGTTCGGGGATCAGGATGGGGTATTGCGCCGTGGCATGGTTAAACCTTTTGCTGATAAACCAACCGGTTCTTAAGCAAAGAAACCAATGAAGCAAATACATTACAGGTGGGGAACAGGGGAGGGAGCGAGTAGCTGAGGGAGCAGTGGATGTAGGAGGGCAGGGACTGTGGGAGGGGCGGGGTGGGGCGGAGGGCGGGTTAGGGCGGAGGAGGCGGGAGAGTGGGGGGAGGGCGGAGGGAGGGCGGGAGGTCGGGCGGGAGGGAGCAGGAGGGCAGAGGGAGAGTGGAGGGAGAGCGGGAGGGTGGGGGGAGAGCGGAGGGAGGGCAGAGGGAGAGTGGGAGGAGAGCGAAGGGAGGGCGGAGGGAGAGCGGGAGGGTGGGGGGAGAGCGGGAGGGTGGGGGGAGAGCAGGAGGACGGGCGGGAGGGAGCAGGAGGGCAGAGGGAGAGTGGAGGGAGAGCGGGAGGGCCACGGGGGCGGACACTGGGCGAGGGTCCGGGGCAGACACTGGACGAGGGCCCGGGGCAGACACTGGGCGAGGGTCCGGGGCAGACAGTGGACGAGGGCCCGGGGCAGACACTGGGCGAGGGTCCGGGGCAGACACTGGACGAGGGCCCGGGGCAGACACTGGGCGAGGGTCCGGGGCAGACAGTGGACGAGGGCCCGGGGCAGACACTGGACGAGGGCCCGGGGCAGACACTGGGCGAGGGCCTGGGGCGGGGGGAGAGCGGGGGGAGAGCGTGAGGGCCCGGGGCGGTGGGAGAGCGGGAGGGCCCCGGGGGCGGACACTGGGCGAGGGCCACGGGGGCGGACACTGGGCGAGGGTCCGGGGCAGGGGGAGAGCGGGAGGGCCCCGGGGGCGGACACTGGGCGAGGGCCACGGGGGCGGACACTGGGCGAGGGTCCGGGGCAGGGGGAGAGCGGGAGGGCCACGGGGGCGGACACTGGGCGAGGGCCCGAGGCAGACACTGGGCGAGGGTCCGGGGCACGGGGAGAGCGGGAGGGCCCCGGGGGCGGACACTGGGCGAGGGTCTGGAGCGGGGGGAGAGCGGGGGGAGAGCGTGAGGGCCCCGGGGGGGGGGGGGGGGGAGAGTGTGAGGGCCCGGGGCGGTGGGAGAGTGGGAGGGCCCCGGGGTCGGACACTGGGCGAGGGCCACGGGGGCGGACACTGGGCGAGGGTCCGGGGCACGGGGAGAGCGGGAGGGCCCCGGGGGCGGACACTGGGCGAGGGTCTGGGGCGGGGGGGGAGCGGGGGGAGAGCGTGAGGGCCCCGGGGCGGGGGGGGGGGGGAGAGCGGGAGGGCCACGGGGGCGGACACTGCGGAAGTCTGCGGGAGATCAGACAGCACCGAGGGGTCCCTGTATGACGGACCCCCGCCCTCCATTCTCGGTAGACCAGCTCCGTACCTGAGTACTTGCCTCCTTTATTTCTCTTGATGAAGCAGGCTATGAGCAGGATGAGCACGAGTAGGACGATGGCGCTGATTACGCCAATGAACCAGCCCTCGGTGGCGATTCGACTGTTGAGCTCGGTGAGTGCTGCGGAGGTGTGGGGCATGTGGGAGGAGAGAGAAAGACAGATCCTGAACTCAATCAGTGCCTCACTGGGAGGGTATCAGTGAAAACAAGGGCAGACAATGTGGCCAAGACTAGCGGGAGGCCAGAAGATTGGGAAACTTTTAAAAGCCAGCCAAGAGTGACTAAAAAAAATGATAAAGGGAGGGAAGATAGATTATGAATGTAAACTTGCACGAAATATAAAAACAGATAGTAAGAGTTTCTATCGGTACATAAAAAGAAAAAGAGTGGCTAAAGTAAATGTTGGTCCCTTAGAGGCTGAGACTGGGGAATTAACAATGGAGAACAGGGAAATGGCAGAGACGTCGAACAAATATTTTGTATTGGTCTTCATGGTAGAAGACACTAAAAACACCCCAATAGTGGATAATCAAAGGGGCTATAGGGAGGGAGGAACTTAATACAATCACTATCACTAATAAGAACATCAGAGATAGGAGCAGGAGTCGGCCATTCGGCCCCTCGAGCCCTGCTCCGCCATTTAATACGATCATGACTGATCCGATCATGGACTCAGCTCCACTTCCCTGCCCGCCCCCTTATCCCCTTATCGGTTAAGAAACTGTCTATCTCTGTCTTAAATATATTCAATGTCCCGGTTTCAACAGCTCTCTGAGGCAGCGAATTCCACAGATTTACAACCCTCTGAGAGAAGAAATTCCTCCTCATCTCAGTTTTAAATGGGCGGCCCCTTATTCTAAGACCATGCCCCCTAGTTCTGGTCTCCCCCATCAGTGGTTGTACTCAGTAAGATAATGGGACTAAAGGCAAATAAATCCCCTGGACCTGATGGCTTGCATCCTAGGGTCTTAAAAGAAGGGGCTGCAGAGATAGTGGATGCATTGGTTCTAATCTACCAAAATTCCCTGGATCTGGAGAGGTCCCAGCAGATTGGAAAATTGCAAATGTAACGCCCATGTTTAAAAAAGGAGGCAGACAGAAAGCAGGAAGCTATAGACCAGTTAGCCTAACATCTGTGGTTGGGAAAATGTTGGGAGTCCATTATTAAGGAAGCATTTGGAAAAGCAAAATTCAGTCAAGCAGAGTCAGCATGGATTTATGAAAGGGGAAGTCATGTTTGACAAATTTGCTGGAGTTCGTTGAGGATGTAACGGACAGGGTGGATAAAGGGGGAACCAGTGGATGTGGTGTATTTGGACTTCCAGAAGGCATTCGATAAGGTGCCACATAAAAGGTTACTGCACAAGATAAAAGTTCACGGGGTTGGGGGTAATATATTAGCATGGATAGAGGATTGGCTAACTAACAGAAAACAAAGAATTGGGATAAATGGTTCATTTTCTAGTTGGCAAAACACTGACTAGTGGAGTGCCGCAGGGATCAGTGCTGGGGCCTCAACTATTTACAATCTTTTTAATGATTTGGGTGAAGGGACCGAGTGTAATGTAGACAAGTTTGCTGATGATACAAAGATAGGTGGGAAAGCAAGTTGTGAGGACACAAAAAATCTGCAAAGGGATAATAATAACATAAGAAATTGGAGCAGGAGTCGGCCATACGGCCCCTCGAGCCTGCTCCGCCATTTAATACGATAATGGCTCATCCGATCATGGACTCAGGCCCACTTACCCGCCCGCTCCCCTTAATCCCTTATCGGATATAGACAGGCTAAGTGAGTGGGCAAACATTTGGCAGATGGTGTATAATGTGGAAAATTGTGAGCTTATCCACTTTGGCAGAAATAATAGAAAAGCAAATTATTAGTTAAATAGAGAAAAATTGCAAAGTGCCGCAGTACAGTGGGACCTGGGGTTACTTGTGCATGAAACACAAAAGGTTAGTATGCAGGTACAGCAAGTGATCAGGAAGGCCAATGGTATCTTGGCCTTTATTGCAAAGGGGATGGAGTATAAAAGCAGGGAAGTCTTGCTCCAGTTATACAGGGTATTGGTGAGGCCACACCTGGAGTACTGCGTGCAGTTCTGGTCTCCGTATTTAAGGAGGAATATACTTGCATTGGAGGCAGTTCAGAGAAGGTTCACTCGGTTGATTCCGGGGATGAGGGGGTTGCCTTATGAGGAAAGGTTGAGCAGGTTGGGCCTGTACACATTGGAGTTTAGAAGAATGAGAGGTGATCTTATCGAAACGTATCAGATTCTGAGGGGGCTGGACAGGGTGGATGCAGAGAGGATGTTTCCCCCTCGTGGGGGAATCTAGAACTAGGGGGCACATAGTCTCAGAATAAAGGGCCGCCCATTTAGGACAGAGATGAGGAGGAATTTCTTCTGGTGAATCTGTGGAATTCTCTGCCCCAGAGAGCTGTGGGGGGCTGGGTCACTGAATATATTTAAGGTGGAGATAGACAGATTTTTGAGCGATAAGGGAGTGAAGGGGCGGGCGGGGAAGTGGAGCTGAGCCCAAGATCGGATCAGCCGCGATCTCATTGGATGGCGGAGCGGGCTCGAGGGGCCGAATGGTCGACTCCTGCTCCTGTTTCTGATATTCTTACGTGCTCACAACTCCTCCCAAAGAGTCTCGCAGACAATGGATCACTTTCAAAGCCAAGACATGGATACAGTTGGCGACATAAATGATGGTCAATAAACGCTGGACATTAATTTGCTCCGTGATCCTCTCAACAGTCTTGCTATTTCCTGCTGAAATTTAAATCCCTCCACCCCACACTCTCGCCCACATCGCGCGCCGTGTTGCAAACAAGACAACCCAGCTCCCTGCCCCGATTCCTGGCATAGTCTCCGAGGAGCCCACTCTCTCCAAACTGGGAACCATCAGCCCCCTGTCCCCCATCGCCAGGTCAAGGCGCACTGTCAGGAGACGGCAAAGAGAGGCGTGCATTGTAGCTGGCCTTAGCCGTTGGTGTAGCTCGTTATCTCTCTCCCTCCGTAACGCTCCTCCGACAGTGCAGCGCTCCCTCAGTACCGCCCCTCCGACAGTGCGGCGCTCCCTCAGTACTGCCCCTCCGACAGTGCGGAGCTCCCTCAGTACCGGCCCTCCGACAGTGCGGCGCTCCCTCAGTACCGCCCCTCCGACAGTGCGGCGCTCCCTCAGTACCGCCCCTCCGACAGTGCGGCACTCCCTCAGTACCGCCCCTCCGACAGTGCGGCGCTCCCTCAGTACCGCCCCTCCGACAGTGCGGCACTCCCTCAGTACCGCCCCTCCGACAGTGCGGCGCTCCCTCAGTACCGCCCCTCTGACAGTGCGGCGCTCCCTCAGTACCGCCCCTCCGACAGTGCGGCACTCCCTCAGTACCGCCCCTCCGACAGTGCGGCACTCCCTCAGTACCGCCCCTCCGACAGTGCGGCACTCCCTCAGTACTAGCGCCTCCGATAGTGCGGCACTCCCTCAGTACTGCCCCTCCGACAGTGCGGCGCTCCCTCAGTACTGCCCCTCCGACAGTGCGGCACTCCCTCAGTACCGCCCCTCCGACAGTGCGGCGCTCCCTCAGTACCGCCCCTCCGACAGTGCGGGGCTCCCTCAGTACCGCCCCTCCGACAGTGCGGCACTCCCTCAGTACTGCCCCTCCGACTGTGCGGCACTCCCTCAGTACTGCCCCTCCGACAGTGCGGGGCTCCCTCAGTACTGCCCCTCCGACAGTGCGGCGCTCCCTCAGTACCGCCCCTCCGACAGTGCGGGGCTCCCTCAGTACCGCCCCTCCGACAGTGCGGCACTCCCTCAGTACTGCCCCTCCGACAGTGCGTCGCTCCCTCAGTACTGCCCCTCTGATTCGATCGCCCATTTCTCCACTATTCCGGAGATGGGAATTATTTAGTGGTGATGGAGCAGAGTCTGAGTCTGCGATGTGTCCCTCTCCGAATCCATTTCCTGACAGGCCGCTCCCCAGGGACCAGGAACCAGACTGTGATCATTAAAATTTAAACTGCATCAAACACAATTCAGCAACAAAGCAAAAGAGGACAGAGAGAACGATGTGGATATGTTTCATATCTCTCTGTCTGTCTCTCTCTCTCTATCCCTCCGTCTCTCTCTCTCCCTCCGTCTCTCTCTCTCTCCCCATTCTCTCTCTCTCCCCCCCTCACTCTCTCTTGCTCTCTCCCCCTCTCTCTCTCGCTCTCTCCCCCTCTCTCTCTATCCCTCCATCTCTCTCTCTCCCTCTCTCCCCCGTCTCTCTCTCTCCCCCACTCTCTCTCTCTCCCCCACTCTTTCTCTCTCCCTCGCTCTCTCGCTCACTCTCTCACTCTCTCTCGCTCTCTCCCCCTCTTTCTCTCTCTCCCCCTCTCTCTCTCTCTCTCTCACTCCGTCTCTCTCTCTCTCTCATTTCTCCTCGTGATCTTCCAATTCAAACCAAAAATGTTGAGGCCGGTTTGTGTTTTTGACTGCTTTCTTCTCAAATTTGTAAGTTGTAGATTTGATGACCTTCAATTTATTAAATCTGCCCTGGGAGTGTTTGATGGGACAGTGTAGAGGGAGCTTTACTCTGTATCTAACCCCATGCTGTACCTGCCCTGGGAGTGTTTGAGGGGACAGTGTAGAGGGAGCTTTACTCTGTATCTAACCCCCTGTACCTGCCCTGGGAGTGTTTGACGGGACAGTGTAGAGGGAGCTTTACTCTGTGTCTAACCCCCTGTACCTGCCCTGGGAGTGTTTGATGGGACAGTGTAGAGGGAGCTTTACTCTGTATCTAACCCCCTGTACCTGCCCTGGGAGTGTTTGATGGGACAGTGTAGAGGGAGCTTTACTCTGTATCTAACCCCCTGTACCTGCCCTGGGAGTGTTTGATGGGACAGTGTAGAGAGAGCTTTACTCTGTATCTAACCCCCTGTACCTGCCCTAGGAGTGTTTGATGGGACAGTGGGTGAAAGCCAGCACTAAGAATACACGATGAAGCACAGAGAAGCTCCCAGACTGACCTGGACCGTTTGTCTGCACCTCCTTGTCCCAAACGGTGATGTTCTTAAAGCGACCAAGCTGCCACAGTTTGATGATGTAGGGTGTTCCCGGCTCCAGCCCTTCCAGCACGAAGTAGCTCAGGCTGGAGTTCAGGGGACTCGAGTCCTTCCAGTTCCCCGCGCCTGGAATCAAACAAATCCATCAACCCAAGGAACAGACTCACTTCTCTACAGCGCCTATCACTCCCTCAGTACCGCCCCTCCGACAGTGCGGCACTCCCTCAGTACCGCCCCTCCGACAGTGCGGCACTCCCTCAGTACTGCCCCTCCGACAGTGCGGCACTCCCTCAGTACCGCCCCTCCGACAGTGCGGCACTCTCTCAGTACTGCCCCTCCCACAGTGCGGCACTCCCTCAGTACTGTCCCTCCGACAGTGCGGCGCTCCCTCAGTACTGCCCCTCCGACAGTGCGGTGCTCCCTCAGTACCGCCCCTCCGACAGTGCGGCGCTCCCTCAGTACTGCCCCTCCGACAGTGCGGCGCTCCCTCAGTACTGCCCCTCCCACAGTGCGGCACTCCCTCAGTACCGCCCCTCCGACAGTGCGGCGCTCCCTCAGTACCGCCCCTCCGACAGTGCGGGGCTCCCTCAGTACCGCCCCTCCGACAGTGCGGCGCTCCCTCAGTACTGCCCCTCCGACAGTGCGGCGCTCCCTCAGTACTGCCCCTCCGACAGTGCGGGGCTCCCTCAGTACCGCCCCTCCCACAGTGCGGCACTCCCTCAGTACTGCCCCTCCGACAGTGCGGCGCTCCCTCATTACCCGAACGGACCGGGCGTGTGTCGGCGATGAACTTACCGTCTTTCTTCATGTACTGGATGTGAAGTTCTGTCACCCTGTATCCTTCCAGTCCGATCCAACTGATGTTGCTGTTCGTTTCACTCATGACGCAGCTGATGTTCTTCAAGACTCTGGGTTCTGAGCAGCGACAGGGCGGAGCGTTAATGCCAAGAATCCCGAAACCACGCTGAGATCAATGCGACTGACCCTCCCGCGCTCGGAGCCCCACAGCAGGTGTAATGGGGCTGTTCTTCACACGCAGTACTCAGCCCGCAGGTACACTCGAGATCTTTCAATACTGCTACTCCCACTGTGTTAGCCCTGCCTCCGTCACAAACGTCACACCTCTCTCCAGCCCCTTTCACCCCTTCAGAACGTCCCAAAGAGCCTCACACCCAATGAAGAACATTAAAAAACAAGGGCATTCACTCTCGTAATATAGGGAAACGCAGTAGCAGGTCTGCGCACAGCAAGCTCCCACACACAGCGATGTGATAATGACCCGGATCGTCTGTTTTAGTGATGTTGGTCGAGGGATAAATATTGGCCCCAGGACACCGGGGAGAACTCCCCCTGCTCTTCTTCCAATAGTGGCCCCGGGATCTTTTACATCCACCCGAGAGGGCAGACGGGGCCTCGGTTTAATGTCTCATCGCGAAATACAGCCCCTCCGACAGTGCGGCGCTCCCTCAGTACCGCCCCTCCGACAGTGCGGCGCTCCCTCAGTACTGCCCCTCCGACAGTGCAGGGCTCCCTCAGTACTGCCCTCCGACAGTGCGGCGCTCCCTCAGTACCGTCCCTCCGACAGTTCTGCATTGGGAGTGTCGAGCAAGATTTCTCCAGGTTTCAGAGATAGCGAGGGGTGTTGGGCTGGAGGAGGTTACAGAGATAGGGAGAGGTGTCGGGGCTGGAGGGGGTTACAGAGATAAGGAAGGGTGTAGGGGCTGGAGGGGGTTACAGAGATAGGGATGGGTGTAGGGGCTGGAGGGTGTTACAGAGATAGGGAGGGGTGTCGGGGCTGGAGGGTGTTACAGAGATAGGGAGGGGTGTCGGGGCTGGAGGAGGTTACAGAGATAGGGAGGGGTGTCGGGGCTGGAGGAGGTTACAGAGATAGGGAGGGGTGTCGGGGCTGGAGGAGGTTACAGAGATAGGGAGGGGTGTAGGGGCTGGAGGGTGTTACAGAGATAGGGAGGGGTGTCGGGGCTGGAGGAGGTTACAGAGATAAGGAAGGGTGTAGGGGCTGGAGGGGGTTACAGAGATAGGGATGGGTGTAGGGGCAGGAGGAGGTTACAGAGATAGGGAGGGGTGTAGGGGCTGGAGGGTGTTACAGAGATAGGGAGGGGTGTAGCTGCTGGAGGGGGTTACAGAGATCGGGAGGGGTGTAGGGGCTGGAGGGGGTTACAGAGATAGGGAGGGGTGTAGGGGCTGGAGGGGGTTACAGAGATAGGGAGGGGTGTAGGGGCTGGAGGGGGTTACAGAGATTGGGAGGGGTGTAGGAGCTGGAGGGGGTTACAGAGATAGGGAAGGGTGTAGGGGCTGGAGGGGGTTACAGAGATAGGGATGGGTGTAGGGGCAGGAGGAGGTTACAGAGATAGGGAGGGGTATAGGGGCTGGAAGGGGTTACAGAGATAGGGAGGGGTGTAGGGGCTGGAGGGTGTTACAGAGATAGGGAGGGGTGTAGGGCCTGGAGGGGTTTACAGAGATAGGGATGGGTGTAGGGGCAGGAGGAGGTTACAGAGATAGGGAGGGGTATAGGTGCTGGAAGGGGTTACAGAGATAGGGAGGGGTGTAGGGGCTGGAGGGTGTTACAGAGATAGGGAGGGGTGTAGGGGCTGGAGGGGGTTACAGAGATCGGGAGGGGTGTAGGGGCTGGAGGGGGGTTACAGAGATCGGGAGGGGTGTCGGGGCTGGAGGGGGTTACAGAGATAGGGAGGGGTGTAGGGGCTGGAGGGGGTTACAGAGATAGGGAGGGGTGTAGGGGCTGGAGGGGGTTACAGAGATAGGGAGGGGTGTAGGGGCTGGAGGGGGTTACAGAGATAGGGAGGGGTGTAGGGGCTGGAGGGGGTTACAGAGATAGGGAGGGGTGTAGGGGCTGGAGGAGGTTACAGAGATAGGGAGGTGTGTAGGGGCTGGAGGGGGTTACAGAGATAGGGAGGGGTGTAGG
Source organism: Pristiophorus japonicus (assembly GCF_044704955.1). NCBI lineage: Eukaryota > Metazoa > Chordata > Chondrichthyes > Pristiophoridae > Pristiophorus > Pristiophorus japonicus. Next base: position 344,363 of record NC_092008.1, on the reverse strand, counting down.
GGCTGGAGGAGGTTACAGAGATAGGGAGGGGTGTAGGGGCTGGAGGGGTTTACAGAGATAGGGAGGGGTGTAGGGGCTGGAGGAGGTTACAGAGATAGGGAGGGGTGTAGGGGCTGGAGGGGGTTACAGAGATAGGGAGGGGTGTAGGGGCTGGAGGGGGTTACAGAGATAGGGAGGGGTGTAGGGGCTGGAGGGGGTTACAGAGATAGGGAGGGTGGCGAGGCTGAGAACCAGCAAAGCTGAATCCCTCGAGTTGAATCAGTCACGAGGATACGGAGAGCAATAAAGGCGTCGGGCAGGTAATGCAGGTCTGATACCTCTTTCATTTGGCTGTGAACCTCTCCCGCTCCGTCGAGTCTCATTCCACAAGGAGAGTCTGATTTAATTTACTTCTTTCTGCCTTAAATCCAGGCAGTTATGCCCTGCAGCAGCAGAAAACTATCTAAATGTTAATCCATCAACTTTGGCTCCTCGTTTTATGATAACCTAAAATTCGGTTCAGCTGCTTAAATATTAAAGCCTAAAAAATCAGAAGTGCACTGTCGGAGGGGCAGTACTGAGGGAGCCCCGCACTGTCGGAGGGGCGGTACTGAGGGAGTGCCGCACTGTCGGAGGGGCAGTACTGAGGGAGTGCCGCACTGTCGGAGGGGCGGTACTGAGGGAGCGCCGCACTGTCGGAGGGGCAGTACTGAGGGAGTGCCGCACTGTCGGAGGGGCGGTACTGAGGGAGCGCCGCACTGTCGGAGGGGCAGTACTGAGGGAGCCCCGCACTGTCGGAGGGGCGGTACTGAGGGAGTGCCGCACTGTCGGAGGGGCAGTACTGAGGGAGTGCCGCACTGTCGGAGGGGCAGTACTGAGGGAGCCCCGCACTGTCGGAGGGGCAGTACTGAGGGAGCGCCGCACTGTCGGAGGGGCAGTACTGAGGGAGCGCCGCACTGTCGGAGGGGCAGTACTGAGGGAGTGCCGCACTGTCGGAGGGGCAGTACTGAGGGAGTGCCGCACTGTCGGAGGGGCAGTACTGAGGGAGCGCCGCACTGTCGGAGGGGCGGTACTGAGGAAGCGCCGCACTATCGGAGGGGCAGTACTGAGGGAGTGCCGCACTGTCGGAGGGGTGGTACTGAGGGAGAGCCGCACTGTTGGAGGGGCAGTACTGAGGGAGCGCCGCACTGTCGGAGGGGCAGTACTGAGGGAGCGCCGCACTGTCGGAGGGGTGGTACTGAGGGAGAGCCGCACTGTCGGAGGGGCAGTACTGAGGGAGCGCCGCACTGTCGGAGGGGCAGTACTGAGGGAGCGCCACACTGTCGGAGGGGCAGTACTGAGGGAGCGCCACACTGTCGGAGGGGCGGTACTGAGGGAGCGCCGCACTGTCGGAGGGGCAGTACTGAGGGAGCGCCACACTGTCGAAGGGGCAGTACTGAGGGAGTGCCACACAGTCGGAGGGGCAGTACTGAGGGAGTGCCGCACTGTCGGAGGGGCGGTACTGAGGGAGTGCCGCACTGTCGGAGGGGCAGTACTGAGGGAGCGCCGCACTGTCGGAGGGGCGGTACTGAGGGAGCGCCGCACTGTCGGAGGGGCGGTACTGAGGGAGCGCCGCACTGTCGGAGGGGCAGTACTGAGGGAGCCCCGCACTGTCGGAGGGGCAGTACTGAGGGAGCCCCGCACTGTCGGAGGGGCAGTACTGAGGGAGCGCCGCACTGTTGGAGGGGCAGTACTGAGGGAGCAATGCACTGTCGGAGGGGCAGTACTGAGGGAGCCCTGCACTGTCGGAGGGGCAGTACTGAGGGAGCGCCGCACTGTCGGAGGGGCAGTACTGAGGGAGTGCCGCACTGTCGGAGGGGCTGTATTTCGGATGAGACATTAAACCGAGGCCCCGTCTGCCCTCTCGGGTGGATGTAAAAGATCCCGGGGCCACTATTGGAAGAAGAGCAGGGGGAGTTCTCCCCGGGGTCCTGGGGCCAATAATTATCCCTCGACCAACATCACTAAAACAGACGCTCCGGGTCATTATCACATCGCTGTGTGTGGGAGCTTGCTGTGCGCAAATTGCCTGCCACATTTCCCACAATACAACAGTGAGCGCACTTCAATAAAGATCCCCGTGTGAGGTGCTACAAGGCGCTGTCGAAATGGAAGTGAGTCTCGCGGTACATGGCGCTCCCGCGATTTATTTTCGTGTTAATTTTAACCGTCTCACGTTGTGTCATCCATGCCGCGAAAGATGAAAGTGTTCTTTCAAGCTGGAGTTACTCAATGTAGTTTCTTGTTTAACATGACAACTTGTGAAACACATCGACCGTGACTTAATACGGTGTATGTGAACTGCACGCTGCATCAGATGTACACGAGGTCAGCGTTCGATCAGAAACATCGTTCGGCCGATTTGTATAAATTGGTTTGTTTTATAATCTCCTGCCCACCCACTCAGCCTCCCTAACCATCAGCTCCTCCACAACTCTGCCTCCACCCACCCCCGTGTCCTAACTCACACCCAGTCCCACTCACCCATCACCCCATGTGCCCCGTGTCCTAACTCACACCCAGTCCCACTCACCCATCACCCCCTGTGCTCACTGCCCCGTGTCCTAACTCGCACCGAGTCCCACTCACCCATCACCTCCTGTGCTCACTGACCCCGTGTCCTAACTCACACCCAGTCCCACTCACCCATCACCTCCTGTGCTCACTGACCCCGTGTCCTAACTCACACCCAGTCCCACTCACCCATCACCCCCTGTGCTCACTGACCCCGTGTCCTAACTCGCACCCAGTCCCGCTCACCCATCACCCCCTGTGCTCACTGACCCCGTGTCCTAACTCTCACCCAGTCCCGCTCACCCATCACCCCCTGTGCTCACTGCCCCGTGTCCTAACTCTCACCCAGTCCCGCTCACCCATCACCCCCTGTGCTCGCTGACCCCATGTCCTAACTCGCACCCAGTCCCGCTCACCCATCACCCCCTGTGCTCACTGCCCCGTGTCCTAACTCACACCCAGTCCCACTCACCCATCACCCCCTGTGCTCACTGCCCCGTGTCCTAACTCACACCCAGTCCCACTCACCCATCACCCCCTGTGCTCACTGACCCCGTGTCCTAACTCGCACCCAGTCCCACTCACCCATCACCCCCTGTGCTCACTGCCCCGTGTTCTAACACACCCAGTCCCACTCACCCATCACCCCCTGTGCTCGCTAATCGACATTGCTCCTGGTTAAACGCCTCGATTTCAAAATTCTCATCCTTGTTTACAAATCCCTCCTCACCCCCTCCCTATCTCTGTAACCCCCTCCAGCCCCTACACCCCTCCCTATCTCTGTAACCCCCTCCAGCCCCTACACCCCTCCCTATCTCTGTAACCCCCTCCAGCCCCTACACCCCTCCTTATCTCTGTAATCTCCTCTAGCCCCTACACCCCTCCCTATCTCTGTAACCCCCTCCAGCCCCTACACCCCTCCCTATCTCTGTAACCCCCTCCAGCCCCGACACCCCTCCCTATCTCTGTAACCTCCTCCAGCCCCTACACCCCTCCCTATCTCTGTAACCTCCTCCAGCCCCTACACCCCTCCCTATCTCTGTAACCTCCTCCAGCCCCTACACCCCTCCAGCCCCTACACCCCTCCCTATCTCTGGAACCCCGTCCAGTCTCTACACCCCTCCTTATCTCTGTAACCTCCTCCAACCCCCCGAGATCTCTGCACTCCTCTAATTCTGCCCTCCTGACCATCCCTGATTATAATCGCTCCACCATCGGTGGCCGTGCCTTCTGCTGCCTGGGCCCCAAGCTCTGAAACTCCCTCCCTAAACCTCTCCCCCTCTCTTGCCTCCTTTAAGACGCTCCTTAAAACCTCGCTCTGTGACCCAGCTTTTGGTCACCTGTCCCTAATATCTCCTCGTTGTGGCTCGGGGTCCGATTGTCTGATTGATGTTCCTGGGAAACGCTTTAGGATGTTTTACTGCGTTCCAGGCGCTATATCAAGGCAGGTTGTTGTCGATGTTGGGTGAGAGAGCGGAAGACGGCCAGTGAAGATGGAAGCTGTACCCTAGCGAGAGTCCGTGCCTGCATGTACCCCGAGGTGAAGGGGTTGACTTATGAGGAAAGGTTGAGGAGGTTGGGCCTCTACTCATTGGGATTCAGAAGAATGAGAGGTGATCTTATCGAAATGTATAAGATTATGAGGGGGCTCGACAAGGTGGATGCAGAGAGGATGTTCCCACTGATGGGGGAGACTAGAACTAGGGGGCATGGTCTTAGAATAAGGGGCCGCCCATTTAAAACTGAGATGAGGAGGAATTTCTTCTCTCAGAGGGTTGTAAATCTGTGGAATTCGCTGCCTCAGAGAGCTGTGGAAGCCGGGACAATGAATATATTTAAGACAGAGATAGACAGTTTCTTAACCGATAAGGGGGCGGGCAGGGAAGTGGAGCTGAGTCCATGATCGGATCAGCCATGGTCGTATTAAATGGCGGAGCAGGGCTCGAGGGGCCGAATGGCCGACTCCTGCTCCTATTTCTGATGTTCTTATGTTTAATAAGGGGCCGCCCATTTAGGACGGAGATGAGGAGGAATTTCTTCTGGTGAATCTGTGGAATTCTCTGCCCCAGAGAGCTGTGGGGGCTGGGTCATTGAATATATTTAAGGTGGAGATAGACAGATTTTTGAGCGATAAGGGAGTGAAGGGGCGGGCGGGGAAGTGGAGCTGAGCCCAAGATCGGATCAGCCGCCATCTGATTGGATGGCGGAGCGGGCTTGAGGGGCCGAATGGCCGACTCCTGCTCCTGTGTCTGATGTTCTGGACTAGTGGGTCGGACACGGTGGGGGAAGGGAGCTCCGTATTGATTTCCTTTTGCCGGGCAGAACACTTGAGGTCAGCCCGGAGAGATCTGGTGGAAGACAAAAACCACAAAGGAAGCTGTAACAGGAGCTCTTCGCCGGAACATTAAGCTGTCCGCTCTCTCTCGCGGATGCTGATTGATTGCCCGCCCCTCCTCTGCTCCCCCCCCCCCCCGCCCACCCCCCCACCCCCCACCGTCTGCGGTGCCCCTCCCCCTGCAGTCCTTGAGGCCACAGGAAGGCGGGCGCGAGCCACGCGGGCGGAGAAACCCGCGGGCGAGGATGCGCGACGGCGGCAGACAGACAGAAATGTTCTCTCGACGACGCGGGAATCTCCCGCTGTGACAACGGGCTCAGTTGTCCCCGGTGATTTGTGCCAGTTTCATTTGGAACAGGCCGCTCTTTTTTGGCCTGAGTTGAAAAGCCCGCAGTTTCCCCCAATCAATTTGCACCAGCTTAACTCAGCCACCATTTTGTGCGGCCAGTTTCTCTTCAGCCAAAGAGGACGTTAGCAGCCACTCCGTGCCAATTCTGGCCATTTCGGGAAGTTTAGCCAACTGAGAGTTACCCCCATTCTCGGTCCCCGTTCTCCCGCTCCGCTCCCATTCTCGGTCCCCGTTCTCCCGCTCCGCTCCCATTCTCGGTCCCCGTTCTCCCGGTCCGCTCCCATTCTCGGTCCCCACTCTCCCGGTCCACTCCCATTCTTGTCCCATTCTCGGTCCCCACTCTCCCGCTCCGCTCCCATTCTCGGTCCCCGCTCTCCCGCTCCGCTCCCATTCTCGGTCCCCGCTCTCCCGCTCCGCTCCCATTCTCGGTCCCCGCTCTCCCGGTCCGCTCCCATTCTCGGTCCCCGCTCTCCCGCTCCGCTCCCATTCTCGGTCCCCGCTCTCCCGCTCCGCTCCCATTCTCGGTCCCCGCTCTCCCGCTCCGCTCCCATTCTCGGTCCCCGCTCTCCCGCTCCGCTCCCATTCTCGGTCCCCGCTCCGCTCCCATTCTCGGTCCCCGCTCCGCTCCCATTCTCGGACCCCGCTCTCCCGCTCCGCTCCCATTCTCGGTCCCCGCTCTCCCGCTCCGCTCCCATTCTCGGTCCCCGCTCCGCTCCCATTCTCGGTCCCCGCTCTCCCGCTCCGCTCCCATTCTCGATCCCCGCTCTCCCACTCCGCTCCCATTCTCGGTCCCCATTTTCCCGGTCCGCTCCCATTCTCGATCCCCGCTCTCCCACTCCGCTCCCATTCTCGGCCCCCACTCTCCCGCTCCGCTCCCATTCTCGGTCCCCGCTCTCCCGCTCCACTCCCATTCTCGGTCCCCGCTCTCCCGCTCCGCTCCCATTCTCGGTCCCCGTTCTCCCGCTCCGCTCCCATTCTCGGTCCCCGCTCCGCTCCCATTCTCGGTCCCCGTTCTCCCGCTCCGCTCCCATTCTCGATCCCCGTTCTCCCGCTCCGCTCCCATTCTCGGTCCCCGCTCTCCCGCTCCGCTCCCATTCTCGGACCCCGCTCTCCCGCTCCGCTCCCATTCTCGGTCCCCGCTCTCCCGCTCCGCTCCCATTCTCGGCCCCCACTCTCCCGGTCCGCTCCCATTCTCGGCCCCCGTTCTCCCGCTCCGCTCCCATTCTCGGTCCCCGGTTCGCACAGAGAGCGAGAGCGAGCGAGCGGGATAGTGGGGGGCGGGCGGGAGAGTGGACCTGAGTCCATGATCGTATTGAATGGCGGAGCAGACTCGAGGGGCCGTCAGGCCTATTCCTGCACCTATTTCTGATGTTCTCATGAGAGAGAGAGAGAGAGAGAGACGGGGTTGGAGGTAAGTTGGTGCTGTGTGTTTTTCAATGCTTTTCTTGTGTTGGGAGCGGGCTGTCTGATTCACTTTGTGGCCTCAGCTCGCACTGTGTCCCCCGTTACCATGGCAGCCTGATCTTTTTGGCCCAGATCAAGGTTCCGCCCCCAAAACTAAGGTTAGGCCGCGCCAAAACGAAGAAATCCAACGGGGAAAACGTAGAATTATTTTTTTTCACGTACTTGGGCCCCAAAAACATCGGGCGTAACTCTTCAAGTACGCCCAAAAAACTTTGGGGAAAATTGAGCCCAATGACATGTGCCATTTAACGTTGTGGAACGTCCAAAGGGGCTTCACGGGAGCGTTATGAGATTTTAAAAATTTGATACTGAGCCGCATAAGTAGAAATTAGGGACAGGCGACCAAAAGCTGGGTCACAGAGGTGGGTTTAAGTAGCGTCTTAAAAGGAGGAGAGAGAGGCGGAGAGGTTCAGGGAGGGAGTTCCAGAGCTTGGGGCCCAGGCAACAGAAGGCACGACCACCGATGGTGGAGCGATTATAATCAGGGATGGTCAGGGGGGCAGAATTAGAGGAGCGCAGAGATCGCGACCTCCTGGTTTAAACACGATGGGTTCATCCACCAGCTCTAACCAGGGGGGCCCACTCCGAACCAGAGAAGTTTACAGCGCGGGAGGAGGCCATTCGGCCCATCGTGTCCGCCTTGCGCCGGCCGACCAAGATCCATCCCGGCCTAATCCCACTTTCCCGCTCTGGGTCCGTAGCCCTGTGGGTTACGGCACTTCGAGCACACGTCCAAATGTGGTGAGGGTTTCTGCCTCTACCCCCCTTTCAGGCAGTGAGTTCCCCCCCAGACCCCCACCGCCCTCTGGGTGAAGACATTTCCCCTCAAACCCCCTCGAAACCTCCCCCCAATTACTTTCAATCTCTGCCCCCTGGTTGTTGACCCCTCTGCCAAAGGAAACAGGTCCGTCCTATCCACTCGATCCAGGCCCCTCCTCATTTTATACACCTCAATCAGGTCTCCCCTCAGCCTCCTCTGTTCCAAAGAAAACAACCCCAGCCTCTCCAATCTTCCCTCATCGGTAAAATTCTCCAGTCCCGGCAACGTCCTGGTAAATCTCCTCTGTACCCTCTCCAGTGCAACATCCTGGTAAATCTCCTCTGTACCCTCTCCAGTGCAACATCCTGGTAAATCTCCTCTGCGCCCTCTCTCGTGCAACATCCTGGTAAATCTCCTCTGTACCCTCTCCAGTGCAACATCCTGGTAAATCTCCTCTGTACCCTCTCCAGTGCAACATCCTGGTAAATCTCCTCTGTACCCTCTCCAGTGCAACATCCTGGTAAATCTCCTCTGTACCCTCTCCAGTGCAACATCCTGGTAAATCTCCTCTGTACCCTCGCCAGTGCAACATCCTGGTAAATCTCCTCTGTACCCTCTCTAGTGCAACATCCTGGTAAATCTCCTCTGTATCCTCTCCAGTGCAACATCCTGATAAATCTCCTCTGTACCCTCTCTAGTGCAACATCCTGGTAAATCTCCTCTGTACCCTCTCTAATGCAACATCCTGGTAAATCTCCTCTGTACCCTCTCTAGTGCAACATCCTGGGAAATCTCCTCTGTACCCTCTCCAGTGCAACATCCTGGTAAATCTCCTCTGTACCCTCTCCAGTGCAACATCCTGGTAAATCTCCTCTGTACCCTCTCCAGTGCAATATCCTGGTAAATCTCCTCTGTACCCTCTCTAGTGCAACATCCTGGTAAATCTCCTCTGCACCCTCTCCAGTGCAACATCCTGGTAAATCTCCTCTGTACCCTCTCCAGTGCAACATCCTGGTAAATCTCCTCTGTACCCTCTCTCGTGCAACATCCTGGTAAATCTCCTCTGTACCCTTTCCAGTGCAACATCCTGGTAAATCACTTCTGTACCCTCTCTAGTGCAACATCCTGGTAAATCTCCTCTGTGCCCTCTCTAGTGCAACATCCTGGTAAATCTCCTCTGTACCCTCTCCAGTGCAACATCCTGGTAAATCTCCTCTGTACCCTCTCTAGTGCAACATCCTGGTAAATCTCCTCTGTATCCTCTCCAGTGCAACATCCTGGTAAATCTCCTCTGCGCCCTCTCTAGTGCAACATCCTGGTAAATCTCCGCTGTACCCTCTCCAGTGCAACAACCTGGTAAATCTCCTCTGTACCCTCTCCAGTGCAACATCCTGGTAAATCTCCTCTGCACCCTCTCCAGTGCAACATCCTGGTAAATCTCCTCTGTACCCTCTCCAGTGCAACATCCTGATAAATCTCCTCTGTACCCTCTCTAGTGCAACATCCTGGTAAATCTCCTCTGTACCCTCTCTAGTGCAACATCCTGGTAAATCTCCTCTGTACCCTCTCTAGTACAACATCCTGGTAAATCTCCTCTGTACTCTCTCTTGTGCAATATCCTGGTAAATCTCCTCTGTACCCTCTCCGCTACAACATCCTGGTAAATCTCCTCTGTACCCTCTCCAGTGCAACATCCTGGTAAATCTCCTCTGTACCCTCTCCAGTGCAACATCCTGGTAAATCTCCTCTGCGCCCTCTCTAGTGCAACATCCTGGTAAATCTCCTCTGTACCCTCTCTAGTGCAACATCCTGGTAAATCTCCTCTGTACCCTCTCTAGTGCAACATCCTGGTAAATCTCCTCTGTACCCTCTCCAGTGCAACATCCTGGTAAATCTCCTCTGTACCCTCTCCAGTGCAACATCCTGGTAAATCTCCTCTGCGCCCTCTCTAGTGCAACATCCTGGTAAATCTCCTCTGTACCCTCTCCAGTGTAACATCCTGGTAAATCTCCTCTGTACCCTCTCCAGTGCAACATCCTGGTAAATCTCCTCTGTACCCTCTCCAGTGCAACATCCTGGTAAATCTCCTCTGTACCCTCTCCAGTGCAACATCCTGGTAAATCTCCTCTGTACCCTCTCTAGTGCAACATCCTGGTAAATCTCCTCTGTACCCTCTCTAGTGCAACATCCTGGTAAATCTCCTCTGCACCCTCTCCAGTGCAACATCCTGGTAAATCTCCTCTGTACCCTCTCCAGTGCAACATCCTGGTAAATCTCCTCTATACCCTCTCCAGTGCAACATCCTGGTAAATCTCTTCTGCACCCTCTCTAGTGCAACATCCTGGTAAATCTCCTCTGCACCCTCTCCAGTGCAACATCCTGGTAAATCTCCTCTGTACCCTCTCCAGTGCAACATCCTGGTAAATCTCATCTGTACCCTCTCCAGTGCAACATCCTGGTAAATCTCCTCTGTACCCTCTCTAGTGCAACATCCTGGTAAAGCTCCTCTGTACCCTCTCTAGTGCAACATCCTGGTAAATCTCCTCTGTACCCTCTCTAGTGCAACATCCTGGTAAATCTCCTCTGTACCCTCTCCAGTGCAACATCCTGGTAAATCTCTTCTGTACCATCTCTAGTGCAACATCCTGGTAAATCTCCTCTGTACCCTCTCCAGTGCAACATCCTGGTAAATCTCCTCTGTACCCTCTCCAGTGCAACATCCTGGTAAATCTCCTCTGTACCCTCTCCAGTGCAACATCCTGGTAAATCTCCTCTGCGCCCTCTCTCGTGCAACATCCTGGTAAATCTCCTCTGTACCCTCTCTAGTGCAACATCCTGGTAAATCTCCTCTGTACCCTCTCCAGTGCAACATCCTGGTAAATCTATTCTGTACCCTCTCCAGTGCAACATCCTGGTAAATCTCCTCTGTACCCTCTCCAGTGCAACATCCTGGTAAATCTCCTCTGCACCCTCTCCAGTGCAACATCCTGGTAAATCTCCTCTGTACCCTCTCCAGTGCAACATCCTGGTAAATCTTCTCTGTACCCTCTCTAGTGCAACATCCTGGTAAATCTCTTCTGTACCCTCTCTAGTGCAACATCCTGGTAAATCTCCTCTGTACCCTCTCTAGTGCAACATCCTGGTAAATCTCCTCTGTACCCTCTCCAGTGCAACATCCTGGTAAATCTCCTCTGTACCCTCTCCAGTGCAACATCCTGGTAAATCTCCTCTGCGCCCTCTCTCGTGCAACATCCTGGTAAATCTCCTCTGTACCCTCTCCAGTGCAACATCCTGGTAAATCTCCTCTGTACCCTCTCCAGTGCAACATCCTGGTAAATCTCCTCTGTACCCTCTCCAGTGCAACATCCTGGTAAATCTCCTCTGTACCCTCTCCAGTGCAACATCCTGGTAAATCTCCTCTGTATCCTCTCCAGTGCAACATCCTGGTAAATCTCCTCTGTACCCTCTCCAGTGCAACATCCTGGTAAATCTTCTCTGTACCCTCTCTAGTGCAACATCCTGGTAAATCTCTTCTGTACCCTCTCTAGTGCAACATCCTGGTAAATCTCTTCTCCACCCTCTCCAGTGCAACATCCTGGTAAATCTCCTCTGTACCCTCTCCAGTGCAACATCCTGGTAAATCTCCTCTGTACCCTCTCTAGTGCAACATCCTGGTAAATCTCCTCTGTACCCTCTCTAGTGCAACATCCTGGTAAATCTCTTCTGTACCATCTCTAGTGCAACATCCTGGTAAATCTCCTCTGTACCCTCTCCAGTGCAACATCCTGGTAAATCTCCTCTGTACCCTCTCCAGTGCAACATCCTGGTAAATCTCCTCTGTACCCTCTCCAGTGCAACATCCTGGTAAATCTCCTCTGCGCCCTCTCTCGTGCAACATCCTGGTAAATCTCCTCTGTACCCTCTCCAGTGCAACATCCTGGTAAATCTCCTCTGTACCCTCTCCAGTGCAACATCCTGGTAAATCTCCTCTGTACCCTCTCCAGTGCAACATCCTGGTAAATCTCCTCTGTACCCTCTCCAGTGCAACATCCTGGTAAATCTCCTCTGTATCCTCTCCAGTGCAACATCCTGGTAAATCTCCTCTGTACCCTCTCCAGTGCAACATCCTGGTAAATCTTCTCTGTACCCTCTCTAGTGCAACATCCTGGTAAATCTCTTCTGTACCCTCTCTAGTGCAACATCCTGGTAAATCTCCTCTGTACCCTCTCTAGTGCAACATCCTGGTAAATCTCCTCTGTACCCTCTCCAGTGCAACATCCTGGTAAATCTCCTCTGTACCCTCTCCAGTGCAACATCCTGGTAAATCTCCTCTGCGCCCTCTCTCGTGCAACATCCTGGTAAATCTCCTCTGTACCCTCTCCAGTGCAACATCCTGGTAAATCTCCTCTGTACCCTCTCCAGTGCAACATCCTGGTAAATCTCCTCTGTACCCTCTCCAGTGCAACATCCTGGTAAATCTCCTCTGTACCCTCTCCAGTGCAACATCCTGGTAAATCTCCTCTGTATCCTCTCCAGTGCAACATCCTGGTAAATCTCCTCTGTACCCTCTCCAGTGCAACATCCTGGTAAATCTTCTCTGTACCCTCTCTAGTGCAACATCCTGGTAAATCTCTTCTGTACCCTCTCTAGTGCAACATCCTGGTAAATCTCCTCTGCGCATTCTCTAGTGCAACATCCTGGTAAATCTCCTCTATACCCTCTCCAGTGCAACATCCTGGTAAATCTCCTCTGTACCCTCTCCAGTGCAACATCCTGGTAAATCTCCTCTGCGCCCTCTCCATTCTGTACCCTCTCCAGTGCAACATTCTGGTAAATCTCCTCTGTACCCTCTCCAGTGCAACATCCTGGTAAATCTCCTCTGCGCCCTCTCTAGTGCAACATCCTGGTAAATCTCCTCTGTACCCTCTCCAGTGTAACATCCTGGCAAATGTCCTCTGTACCCTCTCCAGTGCAACATCCTGGTAAATCTCCTCTGTACCCTCTCCAGTGCAACATCCTGGTAAATCTCCTCTGTACCCTCTCCAGTGCAACATCCTGGTAAATCTCCTCTGTACCCTCTCTAGTGCAACATCCTGGTAAATCTCCTCTGTACCCTCTCTAGTGCAACATCCTGGTAAATCTCCTCTGCACCCTCTCCAGTGCAACATCCTGGTAAATCTCCTCTGTACCCTCTCCAGTGCAACATCCTGGTAAATCTCCTCTATACCCTCTCCAGTGCAACATCCTGGTAAATCTCTTCTGCACCCTCTCTAGTGCAACATCCTGGTAAATCTCCTCTGCACCCTCTCCAGTGCAACATCCTGGTAAATCTCCTCTGTACCCTCTCCAGTGCAACATCCTGGTAAATCTCATCTGTACCCTCTCTAGTGCAACATCCTGGTAAATCTCCTCTGTACCCTCTCTAGTGCTACATCCTGGTAAAGCTCCTCTGTACCCTCTCTAGTGCAACATCCTGGTAAATCTCCTCTGTACCCTCTCTAGTGCAACATCCTGGTAAATCTCCTCTGTACCCTCTCCAGTGCAACATCCTGGTAAATCTCTTCTGTACCATCTCTAGTGCAACATCCTGGTAAATCTCCTCTGTACCCTCTCCAGTGCAACATCCTGGTAAATCTCCTCTGTACCCTCTCCAGTGCAACATCCTGGTAAATCTCCTCTGTACCCTCTCCAGTGCAACATCCTGGTAAATCTCCTCTGCGCCCTCTCTCGTGCAACATCCTGGTAAATCTCCTCTGTACCCTCTCTAGTGCAACATCCTGGTAAATCTCCTCTGTACCCTCTCCAGTGCAACATCCTGGTAAATCTATTCTGTACCCTCTCCAGTGCAACATCCTGGTAAATCTCCTCTGTACCCTCTCCAGTGCAACATCCTGGTAAATCTCCTCTGTATCCTCTCCAGTGCAACATCCTGGTAAATCTCCTCTGTACCCTCTCCAGTGCAACATCCTGGTAAATCTTCTCTGTACCCTCTCTAGTGCAACATCCTGGTAAATCTCTTCTGTACCCTCTCTAGTGCAACATCCTGGTAAATCTCCTCTGTACCCTCTCTAGTGCAACATCCTGGTAAATCTCCTCTGTACCCTCTCCAGTGCAACATCCTGGTAAATCTCCTCTGTACCCTCTCCAGTGCAACATCCTGGTAAATCTCCTCTGCGCCCTCTCGCGTGCAACATCCTGGTAAATCTCCTCTGTACCCTCTCCAGTGCAACATCCTGGTAAATCTCCTCTGTACCCTCTCCAGTGCAACATCCTGGTAAATCTCCTCTGTACCCTCTCCAGTGCAACATCCTGGTAAATCTCCTCTGTACCCTCTCCAGTGCAACATCCTGGTAAATCTCCTCTGTATCCTCTCCAGTGCAACATCCTGGTAAATCTCCTCTGTACCCTCTCCAGTGCAACATCCTGGTAAATCTTCTCTGTACCCTCTCTAGTGCAACATCCTGGTAAATCTCTTCTGTACCATCTCTAGTGCAACATCCTGGTAAATCTCCTCTGTACCCTCTCCAGTGCAACATCCTGGTAAATCTCCTCTGTACCCTCTCCAGTGCAACATCCTGGTAAATCTCCTCTGTACCCTCTCCAGTGCAACATCCTGGTAAATCTCCTCTGCGCCCTCTCTCGTGCAACATCCTGGTAAATCTCCTCTGTACCCTCTCCAGTGCAACATCCTGGTAAATCTCCTCTGTACCCTCTCCAGTGCAACATCCTGGTAAATCTCCTCTGTACCCTCTCCAGTGCAACATCCTGGTAAATCTCCTCTGTACCCTCTCCAGTGCAACATCCTGGTAAATCTCCTCTGTATCCTCTCCAGTGCAACATCCTGGTAAATCTCCTCTGTACCCTCTCCAGTGCAACATCCTGGTAAATCTTCTCTGTACCCTCTCTAGTGCAACATCCTGGTAAATCTCTTCTGTACCCTCTCTAGTGCAACATCCTGGTAAATCTCCTCTGTACCCTCTCTAGTGCAACATCCTGGTAAATCTCCTCTGTACCCTCTCCAGTGCAACATCCTGGTAAATCTCCTCTGTACCCTCTCCAGTGCAACATCCTGGTAAATCTCCTCTGCGCCCTCTCTCGTGCAACATCCTGGTAAATCTCCTCTGTACCCTCTCCAGTGCAACATCCTGGTAAATCTCCTCTGTACCCTCTCCAGTGCAACATCCTGGTAAATCTCCTCTGTACCCTCTCCAGTGCAACATCCTGGTAAATCTCCTCTGTACCCTCTCCAGTGCAACATCCTGGTAAATCTCCTCTGTATCCTCTCCAGTGCAACATCCTGGTAAATCTCCTCTGTACCCTCTCCAGTGCAACATCCTGGTAAATCTCCTCTGTATCCTCTCCAGTGCAACATCCTGGTAAATCTCCTCTGTACCCTCTCCAGTGCAACATCCTGGTAAATCTTCTCTGTACCCTCTCTAGTGCAACATCCTGGTAAATCTCTTCTGTACCCTCTCTAGTGCAACATCCTGGTAAATCTCCTCTGCGCATTCTCTAGTGCAACATCCTGGTAAATCTCCTCTATACCCTCTCCAGTGCAACATCCTGGTAAATCTCCTCTGTACCCTCTCCAGTGCAACATCCTGGTAAATCTCCTCTGCGCCCTCTCCATTCTGTACCCTCTCCAGTGCAACATTCTGGTAAATCTCCTCTGTACCCTCTCCAGTGCAATCACGTCCTTCCTGTAATGTGGTGACCAGAACTGCACGCAGTACTCCAGCTGTGGCCTAACCAATGTTTTATACAGTTCAAGCATAACCCCCCTGCTCTTGTATTCTATGCCTCGATTAATAAAGGCAAGTATTCCGTATGCCTTCTTAACCACCTTATCCACCTGGCCTGCTACCTTCAGGGATCTGTGGACCTGCACTCCAAGGTCCCTCTGTTGCTCTACACTTCTTATTATGTATTCCCTTGCCTTGTTAGCTCTCCCCAAATGCATTACCTCACAATTATCCGGATTGAATTCCATTTGTTCTGCCCACCTGACCGGTCCATCGATATCTTCCTGGAGTGTACAGCTTTCTTCTTCATTATCAACCACAGGCCCGTTTTTAGTATCATCTGCAAACTTTGTAATCATGCTCCCTACATTCAAGTCTAAATCATTGATATATAGCACAAAAAGCAAGGGTCCCAGTACCGAGCCCTGCGGAACCCCCACTGGAAACATCCTTCCAGTCACAAAAACACCCGTCGACCATTACCCTTTGCTTCCTGCCTCCGAGCCAATTTCGGATCCAACTTGCCACTTTGCCCTGTATCCCATGGGCTTTAACCTTTGTCACCAGTCTGCCATGTGGGACCTTATCGAAAGCCTTGCTACAGTCCATATATACTACATCGTACGCACTGCCCTCATCGACCCTCCTTGGTTACCTCCTTGAGAAATTCAACCGGGTTAGTCAGACACGATCTTCCCCCCTTAACAAATCCGTGCTGACTGTCCTCGATTAACCGGTGTCTTACTAACTTCGGGCCCTGGAGCGGGAACTTGAACCCACGTCCTTCGGGCTGAGAAGCAGGAGTTCGTACACTGGAGGGGCGGAAGTTGGGGGGAGGGGCGGAAGTTGGGGGGGGGGGGGAGGGGGGGGGGGAGTGTCTGCAGCTGTCACTCGTTAGCGTAGCGCCAATGATGTCATCACGGCGCCGCGTCACCACGCTGAAAGGGGAGAGCGTGCGCCGTGCTTGATGTTCGATCCGCTGGGCCACACAGGGAGGGTTTCGGCCGGGAGCGGCCTGGCACCCAAGAGGGCCAGGGTGGGGGTTGGTCTCTGGCTGTCCTGTTGGTGGCCTGGCCGAACCCGGGGGAAGGGGGGTGGGGGGGGGCGTAATTGTCGGCCCTTTACGGGACCGCACCGCCATTTTACAAGGATCGCATCCTCACTGCACTGGCAGAAAAAAGCCGCTTTCGGCAGGGAGGAAGATTTTTTCATAAGAACATCAGAAACAGGAGCAGGAGTCGGCTATTTGGCCCCTCGAGCCCTGCTCCACCATTTAATACGACCATGGCTGATCCGATCATGGACTCAGCTCCACTTCCCTGCCCGCCCCCTGATCGGTTAAGAAACTGTCTATCTCTGTCTTAAATATATTCAATGTCCCGGCTTCCACAGCTCTCTGAGGCAGCGAGTTCCACAGATTTACAACCCTCTGAGAGAAGAAATTCCTCCTCATCTCAGTTTTAAATGGGCGGCCCCTTATTCTAAGACCATGCCCCCTAGTTCTAGTCTCCCCCATCAGTGGGAACATCCTCTCTGCATCCACCTTGTCGAGCCCCCCTCATAATCTTATACGTTTCGATAAGATCACCTCTCATTCTTCTAAACTCCAATGAGTAGAGGCCCAACCTCCTCAACCTTTCCTCATAAGTCAACCCCCTCATCCCCGGAATCAACCGAGTGAACCTTCTCTGAACTGCCTCCAAAGCAAGTATATCCTTTCGTAAATACGGAGACCAGAACTGCACACAGTACTCCAGGTGTGGCCTCACCAATACCCTGTATAACTGGAGCAAGACTTCCCTGCTTTTATACTCCATCCCCCTTTGCAATAAAGGCCAAGATACCATTGGCCCTTCCTGATCACTTGCTGTACCTGCATACTAACCTTTTGTGTTTCATGCACAAGTAACCCCCAGGTCCCGCTGTACTGCGGCACTTTGCAATCTTTCTCCGTTTAAATAATAACTTGCTCTTTGATTTTTTTTCTGCCAAAGTGCATGACCTCACACTTTCCCACATTATACTCCCTCTGACAAATGTTTGCCCCGCTCACTGAGCCTGTCTGGGTCCTTTTGCAACGATTTTTTGTGTCCTCCTCACACATTGCTTTTCCTCTCATCTTTGTCTCGCCGTGGGAGGGGGCGGATATGGGCGGTGCGCGCTGTGATGACACACTTAGGACGGACCGGCAACAGCAGAGCGATGGGAGGCGGGCGGGCGGGTCACCTCCGGGATAGCGCGGGAGCGGAATTATCAAAATGGCGGCCATTACGCGGCAAATCGGCACTCCGCAGCGAAACGGGCCTGAAGGGGAAGGGGGCGATTTTGCAGCCCCCACCAGGGTCCGACGCGCGGCTCTTGCTAAGAATTCGTCGAAAACAGAGGTTTGGCCTTACATTGTTTGGACATATCTTCTGTTGCTCCAGAGGAGCAGACAGCACTGGCTTGGGGGCAGGCCCAAACCTGTTTAACTCGAATACACATCAACTGGGCGGGAATAAAACAGGAGCTGGAAGTAGGAACTTCATGGTCGATGGGCGCCTTTAGTCATGGAATGGGAGCAGTGAGACAAATGGCCCAGAAATCCCTGCAGTTGTACAGGGCCTTGGTGAGGCCACACCTGGAGTATTGTGTTCAGTTTTGGTCTCCTAATCTGAGGAAGGACGTTCTTGCTATTGAGGGAGTGCAGCGAAGGTTCACCAGACTGATTCCCGGGATGGCAGGACTGACATATGAGGAGAGACTGGATCGACTGGGCCTGTATTCATTGGAGTTTAGAAGAATGAGAGGGGATCTCATAGAAACATATAAAATTCTGACGGGACTGGACAGGTTAGATGCAGGAAGAATGTTCCCGATGTTGGGGAAGTCCAGAACCAGGGGACACAGTCTAAGGATAAGGGGTAAGCCATTTAGGACCGAGATGAGGAGAAACTTCTTCACCCAGTGAATTGTGAACCTGTGGAATTCTCTACCACAGAGAGTTGTTGAGGCCAGTTCGTTAGATATATTCAAAAGGGAGTTAGATGTGGCCCTTACGGCTAAAGGGATCAAGGGGTATGGAGAGAAAGCAGGAATGGGGTACTGAGGGAATGATCAGCCATGATCGTATTGAATGGTGGTGCAGGCTCGAAGGGCCGAATAGCCTACTCCTGCACCTATTTTCTATGTTTCTACGTCTCCGGGTCGGTACGAAGTTTCTACGGACCCGGGAAGCCATCGGAGAAGCCTGTTTTCAGCGGGCAATGCGCACGCACTGAAAACCGGCTTTTCCGATCTGTCAAGCTGGAGCTCGACAGATGATCCGCAGGTCAGGTGCGAGGACAATTGTACGTGGAAGGTTGGGCTATTTACCCATATCTTGCCCGGGCAAGTGTCCCCAAAAACTCTCACGCCGGAAAAAGCAGGCGCGGAGCCTGGGCCATATGGGAGGTCCATGATCGGATCAGCCATGCTCGTATTAAATGGCGGAGCGGGCTCGAGGGGCTGAATGGCCGACTCCTGCTCCTATTTCTTATGTTCTTATAGCCTACTGTTACAGGCGTTAGAGTTTAAAAACATAGCAGAAACATGATTAAAATAAAGATTTAAAAAACACAATTATGTTAAAACCCTGCCCAATCAGATAATCTTATTATAAAACCCTAACCCTAACTCTTTTTTTTTAAATCGGGAAATGAAACCCTGTGTAACATTTTTCATTTGTATTCGTTTATTGTGCAAGGTGTTTTTTTTTAACGTTTTATGTCGTGTTTGTGCGTTTTGGGCTTTTTCCTCATTGGTAGTAATAGGAGTTTCGTAACGGACAAAGCTCCGGTGGCTGTGAATGAGAAAATACTGAGCTGTGACCGGGCGTGCAGGCCCACGTGACTCCCGCCCACGTGCGCCCACGTGCTGCGCGTCGCAGGGAGAGGAGGCCAGTGGATCGGGAGTTCCAGCGGACACAGCCACGCACGCAGCTCATTTCTATTTCTTCTTGATTTGCCCGCGGGAAATCCTCCTCGTAAGCTGTGCCCCGATTCAGTAAAGTGGCCGGTGTTCAGGCTGTGGGAAGACAAAGGAAAGCGAGGTGGTCACCCAGACTTTCCGGAACCAGATCCACAGGGACGAGGCCCAGTAACAAACGGGCAGGCTGGAGCTGTGTCCTGCCCCTCTCAGTTGAGAAGAAGCATTTTTGCAAGAACAAGAGATGGCAGTTTGCAGCCATCTCTCTCTCTCTCTCGCTCCCCTCCTCCACGCCTGCTCACTTCGTTCAACGCGCGAGGACTGAGCACTCCGCCCGGGACACGGAGAAGAAACGCCATCCATGAACAAAGGGAGCCTCGCCATTTCGACTGGAAAGCTGACCTTGAGACTGGACTTGAACACCACAGATTGGTACAGACCCAGGAGGTACGCCTCATCGGGAGATGCAGCAAGTAAGCCAGAGGGGTAGCTGGTGAGCATTTATCCCAACCCACGCATCTTTAAGACCACCGCATGGTGTGAAAGGGTGTCGTGTGTCCCAACCAAGCCTTAGGGGCTTTAGTGGGGAGGTTTTTGTAAGGGTCGTAGTATAGTATTAGGCAGTCCCTTGAATCGAGGATGACTTGCCTCCACACCAAAAAGGGATGAGTTTACAGATGTTTCAATGAAGGAGCTAATATTCCAGATCCTGAACTACATCCTGAAGGGTGGAAGATGCCTGTGGGTGGATTGTTTTAACGTGGGGTGACCGTTGTACACCAGCCACCACACGGGGCTTGACAGAGCGAGGTCTGGGTCCAGGGGCAAGGGTTAACCAGGACGTCTGGACACCAGCTCTGCTGCACGGGCCCAGTGCGCCCACATATCGCACAGTGTGGGCTGGGCCCCGTGCTGCCCCCCGGGCCCTCGGCTCTCCTGGGCCCCGGTCACGATGATCCTGGGCTACGATCTCTGGCCGCTCCTCCGCCCCGATCTCTCTCCGCCCCGATCTCGCTCCGTTCCTCCGCCCCCGATCTCTCGCCGCTTCTCCGCCCCGATCTCTCGCCGCTCCTCCGCCCCCGATCTCTCGCCGCTCCTCCGCCCCCGATCTCTCGCCGCTCCTCCGCCCCGATCTCTCGCCGCTCCTCCGCCCCGATCTCTCGATACTCCTCCGCCCCCGATCTCTCGCCGCTCCTCCGCCCCGATCTCTCGCCGCTCCTCCGCCCCGATCCCTCGCCGCTCCTCCGCCCCGATCTCTCGCCGCTCCTCCGCCCCGATCTCTCGCCGCTCCTCCGCCCCCGATCTCTCGCCGCTCCTCCGCCCCGATCTCTCGCCGCTCCTCCGCCCCGATCTCTCGCCGCTCCTCCGCCCCGATCTCTCTCCGCTCCTCCGCCCCGATCTCTCGCCGCTCCTCCGCCCCGATCTCTCTCCGCTCCTCCGCCCCGATCTCTCGCCGCTCCTCCGCCCCGATCTCTCGCCGCTCCTCCGCCCCGATCTCTCTCCGCTCCTCCGCCCCGATCTCTGGCCGCTCCTCCGCCCCGATCTCTCTCCGCTCCTCCGCCCCGATCTCTCGCTGCTCCTCCGCCCCCGATCTCTCGCCGCTCCTCCGCCCCGATCTCTCGCCGCTCCTCCGCCCCCGATCTCTCTCCGCCCCGATCTCGCTCCGCTCCTCCGCCCCCGATCTCTCGCCCCTCCTCCGCCCCGATCTCTGGCCGCTCCTCCGCCCCGATCTCTCGCCGCTCCTCCGCCCCGATCTCTGGCCGCTCCTCCGCCCCGATCTCTCGCCGCTCCTCCGCCCCGATCTCTCGCCGCTCCTCCGCCCCGATCTCTCGCCACT
This sequence comes from Pristiophorus japonicus, assembly GCF_044704955.1. Taxonomy (NCBI): domain Eukaryota; kingdom Metazoa; phylum Chordata; class Chondrichthyes; family Pristiophoridae; genus Pristiophorus; species Pristiophorus japonicus. Next base: position 323,399 of record NC_092008.1, on the reverse strand, counting down.
CCTCCGCCCCGATCTCTGGCCGCTCCTCCGCCCCGATCTCTCGCCGCTCCTCCGCCCCGATCTCTCGCCGCTCCTCCGCCCCGATCTCTCTCTCCGCCCCGATCTCTCGCCGCTCCTCCGCCCCCGATCTCTCTCCGCCCCGATCTCGCTCCGCTCCTCCGCCCCCGATCTCTCGCCCCTCCTCCGCCCCGATCTCTGGCCGCTCCTCCGCCCCGATCTCTCGCCGCTCCTCCGCCCCGATCTCTCGCCACTCCTCCGCCCCGATCTCTCGCCGCTCCTCCGCCCCGATCTCTCG